>NC_140182.1:88334378-88534378 GCF_963971535.1 Notolepis coatsorum | reverse complement strand
CGCTGGTTGTAGGCTAATGTTTTACAATTGTTTTATATCCAATTTGTATTGTAATACTGTAATTTAGGAGTGAAATGCGAATGAAGGGTTGAAATCACTACTCGCAAGGTTGCCCCCAAATATTATTTACCACTTGCACGGGCCAAATTAAAGGGCAATTTGCGATAACCTCGTCGCAGTGTACAGCCCTACTGTGTGTGTGTGCACATGCGTTTGTGTGTGTGTGTGTGTGTGCGCACGCGTGTGCTGTTGACTAAAAACACACTTATTCAATCAATATCTGAATTTAAAAAGTAAAAAGAATACAAATAAAATAACTTTCTCACTTCTACTACTACATACTATGCTATTATGTCTATAACACTATGCACTCAGAGTGTAGCACTCAACCTCGGCATTGCTAGACGAACAATACCACTTACACTAATAGCCACAAGAGTTGTACCTCTCCTGCTGACCTGTTTGTTAGTCGCTTTGGATAAAAGTAAAAAGAATACAAATAAAATAACTTTCTCACTTCTACTACATACTATGCTATTATGTCTATAACACTATGCACTCAGAGTGTAGCACTCAACCTCGGCATTGCTAGACGAACAATACCACTTACACTAATAGCCACGAGAGTTGTACCTCTCCTGCTGACCTGTTTGTAAGTCGCTTTGGATAAAAGCGTCTCTGACCCACACAAAAGAGGAGAAATATTATATTGACTCAGAGTCCTTCAGTGGTATTGACCCATTTCAAACCATTCAATTCTTGTGGGGTGATGCATTTATAACAGGGCATATTTATTGCTTGAGGAAATCACAAATATCTACACAAGTAGAGTGAGTAATGTACATAAATATTTGCATATTTCTCATGACCTCACCCACCCACATACAGTAACATGATTGCCAATCTGTGATATTGTCTCCCATTCTATTCTACAGTTTTTCTCAATTGCTTTGGTGCATTTCTCTGATCAGAATTAAAGTTCTCATAACTGTCATTCCTCAAAAGCAAGTATTCATGTTAATGAAAGTGTCACTGTCATCAAAATGAAAAGTCCTGACACCATTGTTTATGAACAAGATAGTCAAATGGCTTTGCCATGTTTTCGTTATGACAGTTCACTCTGTAAGTGTTTTCCAATGCAAAAAAAGTTAGATCTTGGTGACACTTTCTGAAAATGCTCAAGACAGCACTATACACTATTTGCACAGCCATTTGAAATCTACAGTTACACATTGCTGTATTTAGTGAGGTAAATTAGTACAAGACACGTATGTTTCACATTTTTACTGCATATGCTCTTTGCAATTTTAATTTGTTCACAGCATTGTGCAAAAGAAAAATACAAACTAATTTACAACAAACATAAGAAACACCCTTCGGCCTTTGGGTAGAGCTGTGCACAACTGTAAACAATATTGCAGTACATATTGGAACTGAATTGGAACATACAACATACACAGTACTGTAAATCATTCATTCACATCCAGACGTTCCTGTCTGTCTGGCCACATATTTTCATCGACATCACAGTGAATATCATCCCTGGCAATGCAGCGAGGAAAGTATCTCCTTGAGTGGCGAATCCACCCTCTGCAGGACTGTGCTGTGATGTCATCGCATGCTGCATCCATGGCCTCTAGCAGGGCCATTTGGGTATGTGGATGCCGGTCGTATACCTTCCACCTCCAGGCAGAGAAAAACTCCTCTATTGGATTCAGGAATGGGGAGTAGGGTTGGGAGATATTCCACCAGCATCCTTTCATGTGCTGCAAACCTGTGTGACCAGAATTGCGTGGTGAAAACGCACATTATCCCATACAACAACGTACTTGGTCAGATGGTCGCCATTTAGACCCCTCTCATTCTCAGGGATTATGTCCCTGTAAAGAGTGTCTAAAAAAGTCAGCAGATGTTGTGTGTTGTATGGACCAATGTGGGGTATATGGGTGAGGACGCCGTTTTCTGAGATGGCTGCACACATTGTAATATTCCCTCCTCGTTGGCCTGGGACATCAGTGGTTGCTCTCTGTCCAATGCGATTCCTTCCACGCCTTCTACCTTTTGCCAGATTGAAACCCGCCTCATCAACATATATGAATTTATTTCACACCGAAGTCAACAGATAGATCAACAGATTGAGGAGGAAAACTGATACCATATTATGAATTGAAAATGGGGGACCCTGATGTAAACACGACTAAAGTCTTTCTCTGGTCTGCATCCCCTTAACAATTGTGTGTATTGAGCCGTACTGTATTGTACCCATTCTGCAATCTGTTAATAAAATGTTCATTCAATCAATCACCGCACAGAGAAAGCCTTTCATCTTGTTTACATCAGGGTCCCCCATTTTCAATTCATAATGAATTGTAAGTAAGGGTGCAATTAGCACCGTGCAATCCATTCTTTGTGGATCTAGCCCTGTGTCTTAAAATCTAAAGATCTCAAGATCATCGAGTAAGAAAATTGTCACTTATTCCAATACAAATGACAAATAATTGGCCTACAACTATCTTGAAACAGAAGGCATAATCTGCCTAATATCGAGAAATCTCCCATTCAGGGGATGTCTGGTTTTTCATAATTTTCTCGGGTATCATGTCAGAGGGATCAGACTATTATGGTTCAGGAAGGTAAACTCATTGCCTGCCACGGCGTCTTTTCAAAGTTATGGGAGGCGGCTGAGGTCAAAAAGGCTAATGTGATTAAATGTGTAAATTCTTCACTGCCAAAATTAACAAATTAATATCGCCTTGTATGTATGTGTAAATGGATTGTAACGTCACTTAAAAAAGTGAGATCTTCCCTGACTTCCTGGGTTGCCTCAAGGAAAATATAAAAGAAGGAAGGGTCATATTACGTCACTGTGTAGCGCGTGAACGCATAATGCCAAGTGTGACATTTTTCAGTTGAGTTGAATGGGATCAGCCATTTCCTCGTTTATGACCTGTAATTTAAACAGTCTACTACAGGGGTCGGCAATTAGGTTTGGCCACGGGCCAATTTTCCCCCAAGCCATTGTTTGGCGGGCCAGAACCAAAAACAATGGCTAATTTAATATAATGATAGTGTCAAAATAAACGAGCTGCATAGGTGGCATAATAAACTGTAAACGACATATACATGTTTGCACTGAACATTATACCTTTGTCTTTTTTCTATTATAAAGTGCCTCTCGGGTGCATAACACATGAACAGATCAGTAGGATGGGCATTTGATTTTCATGCAGCACCACGGCAGGTGCTGAATGAATGAATGAATGAAAACTTTATTTAACAGATTGCAGAATGGTATAAATCGAATGTATTATTATTATTATTATTATTATTATTATTATTATTATTATTATTATTATTATTATTATTATTATTATTATTATTATTATTATTATTATTATTATTATTATTATTATTATTATTATTATTATTATTATAATAACACATGAACAGAACAGAGTGCATGAAAAACACAACTCACCATAATGCAGCCCTGCCCTCGGCTTATTGTTTCTGTTTCGGTCCTCCAAAATCCCTGCTAATGTTTGAAACATGTCAAATGTCCACTCGCGAACACAGTCGTCATGCTTCATTGCCTCGTTTGCTTGCGTGTCGCCACATGTTATGCAGAGAGGACGTCAACACGTGAGAGTCACCTGTTGCGATACACCCGTATTTTAAGTATGACTCCTGGTTTTGTTTATGTGTCTTGGAGGTCGTAGTTTCCTCTTCTGGCGCCTCAGTTGGTATTTCCCCTTTGCAAAGAAGCTATCCAAAGACGTTTACATTTTTTTTTTTTTTTAAGTTTAGCTAACGTTAGTTTAGCTAACGCGGCCCGGTGGGGGATCACTGCACTGGACTATTGAGAAACTATACGAATTTTCCATTGGTTCTCCGAGTCCACGTGAGCATTTCTAGCAATTCAATTGGCTATAGTGACAGACATAGATATAGACATTGACTTACTGAACTGGTGTTTTTATTTTATGGATGCGTGTTTCCCATTTCAGCACCATGCGCTGTCCACCTCACTTTGAGCAAGCCTATACGAGTACACGGTACATTGCACCTCACTGCCTATACCTGTTATTCACTCTCAACATGGATAAAACATAAAGTATGCATATAATGAAAATAATATGATGAAAATAAAATAAATATCATATTCTCAAAATAAACTGACAGGCCAGAAATTATTGCTGGCGGGCCATATTGCCAACCCCTGGTCTACTACCTCGGATGTCAGAATCATCTGCAATTTGTTGCATTGTTAACTAGCTAACGTTTGATATATTGGGTTGATGTATATTTCCTCATATACAGTGTTTCCCCTACCATTGCCTTGGCGGGACGGCCCGCCCCGCTAACGGGACCCCCGCCCCCCTGAAATAATAATAATAAAAAAAAAGTATAAATTATTATTTCTTTTTTTTATAATTTATTTTTAAAGTTTGCTTTAATCACAGTAACGTTGGCGAGCTAGCTAAATTATACATAAATCGGTTTTCATATAAATCAATCAATTCAGTAAACGGTGGTGCGGCACGGTCTACGGAGACGCAGAAAAAACCTACCAAATCCATTCCGAGAAAATCCTGTGGGAAACACTGTCCCTGTATTGTAAATAGTTCATGTGTGTTGTCACTACTGTATGTAAAATTGTAAATAAGTAAATTTATGTGTTAATATTTATTTACCTAATTTATGTGCAATCGTTTAATTTTAGCTCAGTGTAGAGAAATGCACCGATACTAACAACCGCCTTACGACAGTGTTGACACCACGTATCCGTGACACGCGCGCCCCGCGACAACACTAGTAGTTTTGGGGGGCCTACCACCCCCCCTGAAAAAAATCCTAGGGGAAACACTGATATAGGTATATTTTGTATATTTTGCTTCTCCATGCATCTCCCATAGACTTCAACAGAACTTGCACCAAAGTCTGGCACCAAGCAGAGCATAGAACGCTGGTGTTCTGGCGTGATGACTCTTTGACCTTCTTTTATACTTTCCTTGGGTTGCCTATAACAGCATGTGGGCTGATTTCTATGTGCCGGGAAAATCCAAAGGATGTGATGTGTAGGCGCACTCCCGAATGCCTTGCCTCTCTGTTGCACAGCACAACGAGGAAATGAATGGATAGCCTAACAGCTGAATTAAAATACTGATTCAAAGACTGAGTACCATTTGCTGGAAGAGAAAACGCTTTTAAGCTAGGACATTTCTGAGTTTGGTCGTTTTCCTCCATTGATTTTGTGAGCTTACTCTCTGGAAAGTGAACGGTACAGGAATTCAAAGGCTACAGCAGACAAGCGGTGCTCTCGTCAATTTGGCGTATTTGCTTTTTGTTTACAAGTCAGATACATTTTTTGTTTACAAGTCAGTTTCATAAGTCATACTTACCAATGTTGTGTAAGCCAAGGTTGAGTGAGAGTAGCAACAGGGATATTGGTCGCAATATGTTGTCATTTTGGACAGGAGCTGCACATGAGAGTAACTGCAAAAGCTATCAAGCTGTGACTGTGCAGTAAACATGCCCAACTTCCCTTTGGTGGTAAACTCACCAAATCAATAGACACTGGAAAACAAACAAACTTAGAAATGAAAGATATATCTGCCCTAGGACATCTTTTCTCCCATCCCCCGATTTAGTCGTTATGCCAATTCCCCCCATGGTTGTTGCACTACCCTACTGTCGGTCTGGGGAGGGTGTGTAGACTACCACATGCCTCCTCCAATACATGTGGAGTCGCCAGCCGCTTCTTTTCACCTGACAGTTTCACTGGGCGTGTAATGCACGCAGAGGTTCACGCTATCTCCCCCAGATCCCTCCCTGCTGAACAGGCCAGTAGGAGCCGTTATTGTAACGAGCAGGACTCGTACCCCACCGGCTTCCCACCAGCGAGCGACCACTGCCATATTGTGTTCGTAGGGACGACTGACCAAGCCAGAAGTACCACTGACAGCGGGAATCAAACCCAGAGTCTCTGCGGTGGTAGGCGAGTGCTTAGACCTCTACACTACTCAGCCACCCAGGTTTGAATCTTTTAATCTCCCAGAAAACAATACTCTGCCTATTATTGATTAATTGCACTGTAATTTCCCATTGACCTAGCGCAAGCAACAGGATACTGACTGCAGTTCACTTAACGACCACCAGTGTTATTAACAAGAAGGAATTTCTGATCATTCCACATAGCACCTTTTTAACACTAAGCTCTTTCGCATACTATATTTGCATAATAACAGATCACATACTGAAAATGTCCATACAAATAGTATGCATACTAGCGTGGTGAAATCCAAACACAACTGTAGTAGCCATATGGTCGGGCTGACCTGACCTTGCAGCAGGTGCAAGCCGTTTCGGAGAGTGAGTGGCAGATATGGTGAGTGGGGAGTGGATGAGGGGAGTGGAACAGTCTGACGCCGACTGGTGATCACAGGTGCCATGAAAAACCTGTCACTTGAACTCAGCCTGACGGAGCAGAGACACTCTTATCTCCTGATAAAAAAAGAGCGTGGCAAAGTTGCAGCTCTTAATGCCTTTCTCCACTCGCGTGGAGCGACGGGTGAGGTGACCCGAGAGGCGCCTGGACAAGCATCTAGGGTGCTCCTTGCTTTATTCCTGAATTTTACCTTTTAATCTGCATTATCTACTGGAAATCATGCTGATTTAGGGTGAGTTTTGTTTGGTTTGGTTGGAGAGGATGAAGTACTGAGTGACGGTTTTATGAATCATAATCATCAACAACTCTGTGAGTCAAATAGTGACCGCGACCTCTCCCGGAGAGAACCTAAATATGATGTGTTCTGTTGTCGCCCTCGTCCCCTGGGAATCAGAGTGAGAGAGGCAGGCACTCTCTGAAGCCGTGCAGGGCGGAGGAGTGAGCACGGGGAACAAATTTGTCCTCTACCGGAACAACATGCTCTCGCTTTGTTCTCCAGCACCGCTTGGCGCGGGCCTCAGCGGTTGAAAAGACAAAGCGCGGCGACAGTGGCGCGGTTATTATGCTGGGAGAGCCTGATAGAAGAGATGTGTCTGTGGGAGAGTGGGCTTTTGTGGGTTTCTCTACTGAGCTACCGCTGAGCCAGCTGGTTTAGATAATCAAATGTCAAACATGAGTGACACAACAGGTGCTGGCGGATGCAACTGTCTTTTGTGTGTGTGTGTGTGTGTGTGTGTGTGTGTGTGTGTGTGTGTGTGTGTGTGCCTGTGTGTGTGCCTGTGTGTCTATTTACGTGTGCCTGTGTGTCTATTTCTGTGTGCCTGTGTCAGCCTTACAGTAAAGACAGGAGATTATGCAGGTGTAATTAGCCATGTTGACAAAGCTAATGCATGATATACTTCATGAAACATTGTGATGACTAACAATATTTCAAAATAGACATGATAATGACTGCTTCACACATCAGTATCTGCTATTCTATTATTGTACAATGCTGGTTAATTTGTCCATCAATTCAGTAGCAGTTCTATTTCGTTATGGCTTCGCTCAGCACCAGTTGCATAATATCTCGCTTCAGTGGATATGCACTGAATAAATTTCAAAATGTACCTTTACATACCAACATCCATCTGACCACACCCCCATCTGCTGCCTACATAAGCAGGGGTGGGGCCACACACTCATCTCCTTCTCAAATTTCATCCACAAGGAAGTGCCTGTATACACCACTTGACGTGGATAAAATATTAGTCTGAGGAAAGGAAAACAAGAAGAACAAGGAGATACGTTGACATTATATCTTTATTTTCTCTCTCACTATTTCGAGATAATACGGCGATATTGTCTTCGTCACTGGAGTATTAAAGGAGCTCCCGTCTTATACGGAGCTACTGAGAAATCTTGATCCCTAGTTAGACTGGCTGACGCGCCGTTATATTCCTGGTCTCATACCAAACAGTCCTTGTCCCAATGACACAATGCAGGCAGCTTACTTGGAAAATGATATTTATTTGCTTCACCGTGCAAACAGAATATCCTTGTTTTTTGTTCCTTAAACTGATAATGAATATGATACCTAATTGGATACAAACATTTCGACCTGAGACCTGCGTCGTACGTGCGTGCGTGCGGTCAAAAACCATTGCCCTTTTCCGGGTCAAAACTCCTCTTCCTACAGGTGTACCTGACGATTATATAAAAGAAGCGCCACCCCCTGGTCACATAAATCCATTGCACATTAAGTCCATTTTGGCCGTTACACACCGGCCCCTAATTGTTAAGGCATGCAGACATAACAATTCAAAAAATAAATAAACAAAACAAATAAGAGCCAAAACATGTTATGGATTAAGTGCATCTACACTTCATGAACCAAACACAGTTGTCACTGGCCTTACAATGGTGCCACCTTTAGTCTGCAATTTTACAGAACGCACCAGACCTTGTTCGTCTGGAAAGAACCCTGCCAAGTGGCCAGGACCCACGAGGAGCTGAAGAGTCCATGACGACTACAATATCTCCAGCTGCCAAACTCCTTTTCCTCTTGTCCCAGAGAAAGCACAGAAAATCACTGTCTTCCTCAGCGACCTTCCCCTGGTGGAACATGGCTTGAATGTCACCCATGAATGCCACCGGTTCCTCTCTGAAGCGAGTTAGCACTCCTGGCTCCTCCTCATTTCCTGGTTCTTCGACTTCCTGTTCCTCCTCCTTTCCTGTTTCCTCTTCCTTCATCCACCCCTGTGTTGGTAAAAGGTGGTAGGTCAGGAAGGATTCTGTCTGCTGGAAGATCCGCCATCTTTTGCTCCACTGCACTGTCACTGTAGTGTTTGCAAAAGCTGCATCCAGCGATGATCTTCTCAATCTCAGCTGCATGGGCGTTGGTGATCCAACATTTCTTCCTCACTTTGGACATTGTGTGAGTCCTTCCATAAGGTAATTTCAAGCAGTTCCTCTCCTCCTGAAGCACTGCTGAACTTTCCAATTTTTCCAGATGGCTTAGGTCTTCTCTGGACACTTCCTTCTCCTTCACAGCTACTTCTTTGAAGTCGTGTTTGTCCTGATCAGCCAGCATTTCTTCCCGTCTGCACACAGAGATCCTGTTCACTGTAGCAGAGGGAAACTCTGACTCCACCACACCACTGTTTCCATTCAGTGGACCATTAACGACCCATCCCAGCACTGTCCTTATAGCATACGGGCCATTCCTGTGACTGTTGATGACCTCCCAAGGTTCCAATATCTTGGGAGTGTTGGTTCCAATCAACAGGTCGACACTTGCTTTTAGGCGTGGGATGTGTACGTTGGACAAATATGACCATTTAGACAGTTCTTCAGGTGTCACCATGTTCTCAGCCGTGACTGGCATTTTCTTCTGTGTGAGAACTTCCGGAAGAACATAAAAGTAATCGCTGTCCAAACCAGCTACCTCCAACCCAGTCAAGGAGTAAGCTGGAACAACCGTCTCTTACCCCATGGTGCTCAGTAGGAAGGTGGTTCCTCTGCCTGTGATATTCAGCCTCTGCATTAGGCGTTCAGAGCAGAATGTGGCTGAGCTACCAGGGTCTAAGAAGGCGTATGTTTGTACTATGTTTCCGTTTGCTGCTTTCACATTCACAGGGAGAATGGCTAATACACACCGGTCCTTACCGGCCCCTGTATGTCCACATGTTTGCAGTGAAGTTGGTTGCTTTAACTGTTCTGGAGAAGATGGTTGCCTTTTGATGTGAAGCAGGGTGGGGTGAGTTTGACCACAGACTTTGCATACCAAGCGCCTTTCGCAGTCTCTGCTCATGTGACCAACACATAAGCATGCAAAGCAAACTCCTTTTTCCCTCAGAAAGTACATTTTCTCCTTGTGCCTCTTCTCCTGCAGTTGTTTGCACTCCTCCAACGAGTGACTGCGAGCACAGCAAAGGCATCCAGCTCTCCTAGCATTCACTGTACCTGGTGTTGGTGATGTCAGCTCCTTGGCTCTCTCAGATATTACTGTGGTGGCGACAATGTTTCTTTTCACTCTGTTGGGATATGATTCAAACCTGGTGAGAGATGTTGTGCCAACCACACCAGAATTTGGATCCTGTATGTCACCAAACAGAGGGTCAGAAAGAAGGCTAACATGTCGCTCCACAAACGTAGCCATATCCTCGAAGTGAGCTCTTTCCTGGGTGTGTTCCATTATGCCATGAGCCGTACTCCTCCATTGCTCCCTCATCTTGAATGGCAATTTGGATATTATGGCCCTCATGTTGACAGGCATGTCCAACTCCTGCATGTAATGAAGCTCCTCCATTGCATTGCAACAGCCACGCAAGAATAAGGAGTAGGCTTGAAGTGCCTTGACATCCTCAGATTTTATTGTTTGCCATGCCAAGGCCTTTTGCATGTAGGCATTTCCTATTTTGTACTGGTTTCCAAAGTGTTCTTTAAGAAGACCCTTTGCCACTGCGTAACCACGCTCAGGAGCCATATGCTGGCAGCTACGCACCAATTCTTGTGGCTGTCCTCTTGTGAACTGCTCCAGATAATACAAAGCATCAGCTTCTGTTGCCTTTTCCTCCACTCCTTGTTCAAATGCTTTGATAAATGCCCTATATTGGAGAGGGTCACCTTCAAAGGTTGGGATATCTCGTGGTGGCAGAGACCTAGAATGCTGTTGCTGCACCAGAGCAGCAGTTATCTCATTTTGCCTCTCCATGATGGTAAGCATGTTTGCAGGTTGGTTTGAATTGATTTGAACATTGTCAGTTGTTCCCATTCTGCTTTCCTGTTCCTTGTGGTTGTGATTATATTGGCGGTTAGCAGTAGTGCTATGCCATTGACCTCGTTCCTTTGGTCTCACATCCACAGGCTTGTTTGGTGGTATTGACAATTGTGTCAATTTACTTCGTTGTGTTAATGTCCCAGGTTGATATTCTCTTGCAACAGGATTTAGCTTGTGGTGTTCCCTTTCAAAATAGGAATTCATTGCATTTGAAGGTGCACGAGATGAACGCTTACTTTCAGAGGAGTGCAACACGGCCAACCTTGCAGTGGTTGCAGCCAATTCAGTGTCCACCTCCAGTTGTTCCTTTTTTCTTTTCAACTTTAGTTCCTGCTCCTTCAACTGATGCTCCTGCTCCTCCAAAGCATGTTTTTTCTTTTAGAGAATCAGCACGAGCGAGAAGTGCAGCTCTATCGGCTTCAGCTAAGATCCTGGCAGATGACCTGCTACTTGTTTTTGAATATTTGCTCACAATGTTTGACACACTGTCATTTGGAGCAATACCATCATCAATTAAATGCAAATCACCTTCAGTTCCCAGATAGCAAAAAATTAGTGAATCAACGTTGAAATAGGGTTCGGCAGAAATATTGAATCTATGTTGAAGCCTGACATCGAAATTATACAGATCGTTGTCTATGACTTACATGTTGAATCAACGTTAGGTGTCAACCATAACTGATACTATATCAATGTTGATTCAACCATCATCTAAATGGTAATCTACATGCACATTTTAGTTGATTTTATATTGAATCAATGTTAGACATCAATGTTTATTCAACCATAATCTAAATGGTAATCTACATGCACATTTTAGTTGATTTTATATTGAATCAATGTTAGACATCAATGTTTATTCAACCATAATCTAAATGGTACTCTACTTGTACATTTGTAACTTGTACATCTACTTGTAACTTGTAAAGTTAAGGAATCAATACTGATTAATGTACATTTTACATTAAAATATTGCTGCTGATATGTATACATCATAACATTACATGTTTTTTTCCTGCTGTTAAACACACTATTGTTAAATAAATAATAATAAAATTCTTATATGACCATATTTCCAAAAATGTGTGAACAAAAATGACAACATGGCTTTAATATGAAAAAATTTTTTTTTCTAGGGTCTCATATCATACTTCCAGTGACCATACCTTTTACACAAAAAGAAATACCAGACCTTATAACAGGCTTTCATTAACAATACATATATAGCCACTGCCAGAATAGTGACACACATATTGTGTGTGGTGAGCACACGCATTCATGCACAACGAAGACAAGATTGCGTTGTCTCAATCATTTTAACTATAAATTTATGAGCTCAAAGTATGAGCTCACTGACTGAAATGTCCAACAAAAAGCATCAATTGTCAAATAATATTGATCACATTAACTAGACTAGATGTTTGAGGAAATTAGAAAGGGAACAACAACTTAACCCTTGTGTCTGATCAGATTCGTATTTGTTTGATAACTTTGCAGTGATTATGTTTGTAGCCAACATAATATGTGGCATAATCTTTTAATTATCTTGTATTTTTTTTTTACTCTTCATAAATTGTTTATTCCACTTCAGCCCGATCATAACCACCACATATTCTTTTTTTTGTCATATTTAACAACTCTTTTCAGAAAAGTGGGAGTATTTCATTACAAAAATAATATAAAAAATGGTTATGATCAGGGCTGAAGTTGAATAAAATATTTATGGAAAAGAAAGTGGGAAATTATTTCAACATAATCTTTTTATGGAGTTTTTCAATTTAGTCCCCTAATAAGAGTATAATACTTTAGTTTTCAGACACAAGGGTTAAATAACAATGGCAGAGGATTTGAATTTAAACACAGTGGAGCTTAGATGATCTACAGTTGTCCACGACTTATCCTCCAAGGCATCTGCTATATAATAATCTTCAGATTTACTTAAGTGTTATTAGTAGGTTACAGCAGTAAGCATTAGTTTGCTCAGTCAATTATGGCCAATTCGTTTTATATTGTTTAATACAGTTAAATAAATAGATAAATGAAAAGCAATTTTTTTTGGATTCCCCCCCCCCCCCCCCCCCCCCACTGTACCGAAAATAATACCGAACCGTGTCTTCAAAACCGAGGTACGTACCGAACCGTGGATTTTGTGTACCGTTACACCCCTAATGTTTCTATAACTCTCTCCCATATAACTCTCTCCCATACCCTTATCACCAACCGCTGAAGTGCCCTTAATAATAATAATGGATTGGATTTATATAGCGCTCTTCTCTGACTGACTGTTGCTCTGACTCAGAGCGCTTCACAGAGTCCATTATTCGTTCATACACAGTCATACCGGTGGTGGTAAGCTACAATTGCAGCCAGAGCTGCCCTGAGGCAGACTCACGGAAGCGTGGCGAATAATCAACGCCTACGGCCCCTCCGACCACCACCAACATTCATTCACATGCATACACATTCATACGAGGCAAGTAGGTTAAGTGTCTTGCCCAAGGACACAACGGCAATGGGATGGACATGGGCTTGAGCGGGATTCGAACCACCAACCCTTCGATCATTGGACGCCCTTGAGCAAGGCACTAAACCCCCAACTGCTCCAGTGGAGTTGCTCAGTGGCCAACAGTGTCAGACTGTGGTTGTACTGGGGCCTAACAAAATTAATAGTTGGTTTCAGGTTGGTTGTCAGTTTG
Source organism: Notolepis coatsorum (assembly GCF_963971535.1). NCBI lineage: Eukaryota > Metazoa > Chordata > Actinopteri > Aulopiformes > Paralepididae > Notolepis > Notolepis coatsorum. The sequence goes on along the minus strand of NC_140182.1, from coordinate 88,520,973 downwards.
GCCATGGGTAGGTAGGGAATTTATTTTATTAAATTTTTTTATTTTATTCTTTCCCACGGCGACTATGGATAGGGAATTTCTTTATTTAATTAAAATGTTCACAACAACATGGATGCATGTACTCTGCCAGCATGTTTAATATCCATAATACTAAATGTTTGACTAAGATTTCTATGAAACTTTATTAAAAAAAAAAAAAAAAAAATGATTTTTTTTTTTTTTATAGTTTTTTCTAAAAACTCATAAAATATATTGGGTCGCACCTAAATCGGCAGGGTCGGTCGGCAACCTGAAACCAACTATTAATTTTGTTAGGCCTGGGCAGCTCCCAGGTGTGAATGGAACTCTGTGAATGTGAAGCAGGGCGTAGCTGAAAAAGAGCATCCGTGCTCAGCGAACCTACCCTGGGTAAATAAAGGTTAAAATAAAAAATAAAAAAAATAAACACTGCAAGAACAGGCTGAAGCAGCAAGTCATTCAAGTAGATACCGTCCATGGAAGAACAGTGTCCATGAGGGTAATTCCTTGTACTGTATGAACCAGGGAAACAGTGTGCTGGGGTACCCCAAGTTTGACTCTGGTTCGCTTGACAATTAAGTTTGGGTCACTTCGGTTCCAAGAACAGGCTGAAGCAGCAAGTCATTCAAGTAGATGCCGTCCATGGAAGAACAGTGTCCATGAGGGTAATTCCTTGTACTGTATGAACCAGGGAAACAGTGTGTGCTGTGCTGGGGTACCCTAAGTTTGACTCTGGTTCGCTTGACTTAAGTTTGGGTCACTTCGGTTCCTTGAGATGCCTCCCTCCCGGTCTGGCGCATAACGAAGCCACTTCTTGACAGTTTCGCTGTAGTCCTGGTCGGTCAGCTTGGGGTCAAACTGTCGAGCAGCAGCTGATAGACACAAAAATAAAAAAGTGAGGAAGAGAGGTGGGTGAGATGATGTACGATGATAAGAGCACCCCTCACTTCACACGAGTGCGATTTTTTTTAATCACTCAATTACTCACTCTGTAGGTCTACAGTAACAAGCTACAGTCAGCATCCAGTTAGACTGGACAGGAAAGAGAATTAAGCAATCGCCTAGCCTGACACCATCTAGGCAATACAATGTGTATCCATGCACCTCTAAAGCTCACCAATTACGTTGTCCATTTCTTATAGGTTGCACTTTCATCACTTTATTCCAACATAACACTTTTTTTTAAAGTTTTTGCAACAGCATAATTATATTCTGAATCACCAGCATCACCAGCATCACCACCTCACTACCTAAACTTAACCTATGAAGTAGTTTGCAGGGGAGGAAGCTCACCAAACATGCAGGCTTGTAGTGTGGTGTGCTTGAATGGCTTCTTGCTTTCTGAACAACGCTTGTCTTTCTTTCCAGCCCAGTTGAACCCACTGGCCAGGGCGTTGGTCATAGCAGTTTTCAACATCAGTCTGATCAGGTTCTCTGAATTGGTGCCTCCTACCAAAGCCAGGCGAGAAATCTAAATCAGAGAGAAGAAAATGAAGGCCCTGCGTTAGAAACAGCATAACGTTTATTTTATGAACACAGAGCAACCAACTTGTTTATACACACACTTTATGCATGCACTGATATTCCAGCCCATGCCAGTCATTAGGTTTAACCACATTAACCCTCCTGTCCATATGTAAACGGTATATTTGAACAATTTCAAAATGTTTCATAAATAGCAGATATACAAGCTCTAACACGTTTTGAACTAGAAAGTGCTAAACACATTTTTCCCCTGAACAAGACCACACTGAAACGATCTACATTTGATAAATGAATGCAGTTCAATAAATTACCATCTTTTGACGGACTGATTGCTCCATCAGTAATGATTCTGCCTCATTGAAGTCTTGTTCACTGGCGATTGGCAGCTGGAAGGGGAGCATAGTGGTTGTGGTGGCCACCCCGTGTCCCCTGGTCCCACCAGATATGTTGCCCTCAGCCAACTCGGTCTTGATGAACTGCACATCTCTGGATAGATCCTTCACCACGACAAGTAATTCAGCAAGCATTGAATTCATCTTCTGGATGGTAAGGTCTTCAGAAGAAGAGTTAAAATCATTAAGTGAGAAATAAAAATAAGCAGCAAATCACACGAGGAATTACACCATGTCCAATAGACTTGCCTTTCATAAGCTGCCCGTCATCGCCGGCCATCTGTCTACGCTGTGAAACACCAGATGTTTGATGGTTTGTCCTTGAATTAGCAGCAACAATTAAGTTATAATCAGTGAGGATAGCCTGCTCTGTCTCTCTCAGTAATTTGTTGACTCTACGTCTTTTAGCCCGAGAATAAGATGACATAGTGATGAGGTGCTGTAGTCAATGTAATGGTACATAAATTGTGGTATTTACTTGGCTAGAACAGGTCTTTGCTTCAATTGCTGCAACGTGCGGCTTCTTGAAACTGGTACGTGATTCTGGAAAAAGAAAGAAAAAAGGGGGGAGGGTCCTGATTAATGTGCTGCATTGCAATGTGCAGGGTGAAACGCTTGCATAATTCTACATTTTTATCAATATCAAGAGAGTCCATTATTATATTATTGTTATATTGTTCATTAGAAAATACCATGCATATAACCAAACGTCTAATTATATAGTCAATGTAATGGTACATAAATTGTGGTATTTACTTGGCTAGAACAGGTCTTTGCTTCAATTGCTGCAATGTGCGGCTTCTTGAAACTGGTACGTGATTCTGGAAAAAGAAAGAAAAAAGGGGGGAGGGTCCTGATTAATGTGCTGCATTGCAATGTGCAGGGTGAAACGCTTGCATAATTCTACATTTTGATCAATATCAAGAGAGTCCATTATTATATTATTGTTATATTGTTCATTAGAAAATACCATGCATATAACCAAACGTCTAACTATATAGTCAATGTAATGGTACATAAATTGTGCTATTTACTTGGCTAGAACAGGTCTTTGCTTCAATTGCTGTAACGCGCGGCTTCTTGAAACTGGTACGTGATTCTGGAAAAAGAAAGAAAAAAGGGGGGAGGGTCCTGATTAATGTGCTGCATTGCAATGTGCAGGGTGAAACGCTTGCATAATTCTACATTTTGATCAATATCAAGAGAGTCCATTATTATATTATTGTTATATTGTTCATTAGAAAATACCATGCATATAACCAAACGTCTAACTATATAGTCAATGTAATGGTACATAAATTGTGCTATTTACTTGGCTAGAACAGGTCTTTGCTTCAATTGCTGCAACGCGCGGCTTCTTGAAACTGGTACGTGATTCTGGAAAAAGAAAGAAAAAAGGGGGGAGGGTCCTGATTAATGTGCTGCATTGCAATGTGCAGGGTGAAACGCTTGCATAATTCTACATTTTGATCAATATCAAGAGAGTTCATTATTATATTATTGTTATATTGTTCATTAGAAAATACCATGCATATAACCAAACGTCTAACTATATACTATCTGTATGTCATGTATGTCCCTCCCTATGCCATAAATGTCATCATGTGTATGTCATAAATGTCACTATGAATTGAAAATGGGGGACCCTGATGTAAACGAGACAAAAACGTCTTTCTCTGGTCTGCATCCCCTTAACAATTGTGTGTATTGAGCCATACTGTATTGTACCCCTTCTGCAATCTGTTAAATAAAGTTTTCATTCATTCATTCAACATTAGCAGGACCAGTGGCACGCCAAACAGCCTGCAAACTACCTGGCGTTCTATCGCCATGCTCTAAGACAAACTCTAACCTTAACCAACTTCGAAAGAGTGCCTAAGCTTAAAGGGGAGATGAAGCATATAGCGATATAAACATAGTCATAGCATCAAATTAGTATTTAGATAAGCCACAGAAAAAAATCACGTTATAAAAATAAGCAATAGACACAATATTTCTGACAATGTGAATACATTCCCTGAGGTCCATAGATGTCCCTAGATACCAATAATATGCAAATGGTCTTTCGATTTTGATTACTATTATTGTGAAATAATAATTAAATGTGAAATATTGCTATGTTATTGTGAGATTACAAAATCTGATGTGATATTACAGAGGATTTTGATTACAGCATTTTATTGTGAAATAATAATTAAATTATGTGAAATCAAAGGATACTGTATGAATGTCACTGTAATATGACACTCATAACAGAATTAGTTATCAATAACCTACCTGTATAAATGTTAAAAGTTGTTGCAAATATGCTTTCCCCTCATAAATATACCACTATACATTAATTTCTTATATTAGTTTTAAAATGACCATTTAACAGTTTAACAGTGCTCTGAAAATGCTCTGAGAACATGCGGTCATCATTCACTGTTTTAAGCACAAACACATGAGGGAGGGAGGGAGAGAGACAGGCCCGGCCTGTATGCCTGCACCCTGCCATGTTGTTGGTTTACCATGACTTTTTAGCAAGCAAGCATAATGGTAGCAGCAATGCTAAGCTAACTGATTGTGCCAGTGTATCCTGTTAAAGAATACAGCATAAGCCACATTTTGAAACGTTACTGACGTTAGCCTACAAAAAAAGGTATAATTCTCCACTTGCACAATCTCAAAGTAGCCATTTCCGGCTGACTTCCGGTTGCCAATGGCACTTCCTGTCCCATCCAAATACATTGGTTTTAGCTACTTTTCTCCCCTTATTTAAACAACTTTGTCGTCACAGAGAGGCAATGCAACGTTTGTATTATTATAGTATAGAATGTATTTAATAAGCAAACGTTTGTCAGCAGGGTTTTTGGGCTGTATTTCATGTAAAAACGTTTACTGTTAGTTTCCTTGCTCAGTCAGCATTAGCTAACAGAAGCTAGTGGTTAAACAGGCCGGATTAGCTTTGAGCTAACTATCTTTCCCGACCCATGTATTCATTCCATTCTAAACATAACGTTAGTTTACAAAACATGACCTGTCTATATAACGTTGAGGAACAAATTATAAGTGTGTGGGTGTGTGTTTTGGTGAACATTGGACTGCAACAGAAAATGCATCACAGTTACAGACAGTAGCTACTGTTAGCTGCACTCAGGCGGCGCGATCAGCCTGTTGGACAGGGAATGAAGATCTCCAGCGAACACTTCATTGCCTCGGATTATGTTGTTGGGGGTGGAAGGTTTGTCCAGAAGACCACTAATCAGCTGAAGCCTGATGCGGTTCCCTCGGTCTTCGACAGACAGACCGGCGCAGGCTCCAGTTAGTTAGCACCAGCCAGGTATCAACGTTAGCTCTCAGAACGATAGCCAGTTAGCCAGCACCAGCCAGGTATCAACGTTAGCTCCCGGAACGATAGCCAGTTAGCCAGCACCAGCCAGGTATCAACGTTAGCTCCCGGAACGATAGCCAGTTAGCCAGCACCAGCCAGGTATCAACGTTAGCTCCCGGAACGATAGCCAGTTAGTTAGCACCAGCCAGGTATCAACGTTAGCTCCCGGAACGATAGCCAGTTAGCCGGGAGCTAACGTTGATACCTGGCTGGTGCTGGCTAACTGGCTATCGTTCCGGGAGCTAACGTTGATACCTGGCTGGTGCTAACTAACTGGCTATCGTTCCGGGAGCTAACGTTGATACCTGGCCTCTTATATTCTTATATGCAACAGGTGGATATCACTAAACACCAAAATCAAGAAACATTATAGCTAACTGCTAACGCTACTAGCTAAATTAGCTTCAGCTAGCAGGCATGCATAACGGTTAATATAATATTCTCTACCATGTAAAAACGAACACGGCACTACTCCACTGGCGTTTGCAATCGAAAGCATACATACAACATACAACATACAACATAATCGACATTATTGCCATGCAGTACTCACCAGTCTTAACTATGCAGAGAGACATGAGGTAGCTAGCTGCCAGGAAGCTGCCGCACAGGTGCATTCTGGGAGGCGGGGCACAAGTGCAGTGCAGTCTGGGTGATGAGACAATGACGACAGCATACGTTGAGCAGCATACGTTGATTCAACATTTATTAGATATTGGCATTTCAAACATTAAAATGCAACCACAAAACAATATTGATTCAATGACATGTTTTCAACATTAGTCAATTGCTTCATCGGTTAATGGGTGATTCACCATCAATCGTCGACCTTAACCAAAAGTCAAGCATTTTGACCATAAATCAACATTGAATTAACACCTTTTGCTATCTGGGTTGTTTTACAATCATTTTCATCATGTACATTTAGGCCTGCCACGATAACACATTTTGCTGGGCGATTAATTGCCCCCGAAAATATCGCGATAAGCGATATTAGTGCGACCGGTTAGAGAATTTTTTTTTGGAGACATTTATTTCCCAAAACTTTTATTTTGAAGCCCACCGCTCCGTCTTTTCCGGTGTTTTAGACTTTTATTTTGAAGCCCACCGACCGGACCGGACGTATTGTTGTGATTATCAGGTACTTTTTGGGTACTTTTTTAGTCCCTGCTCTGTCGTGGTTCCAAGCGAGTAGAAGTGGTACCAGAAAAGTCACGTGAAACACTGCAGACCACTGATTGGTCAGAATAGAGACGCGTCACTCGTTGGAGAGTCTGAGGGAGTCTGAACGAAAACAGAAAGCCGCCATCTTTAATGTCTCGCATAGGATTTCATAATCATTATGTTTGCAGCAGGCACAAGTGCAATAAACAAAGGATACAGTCACTGTGTATTCTGCCTCATTTATTGATTAAACAAAACCGACATCAACACAATTTGCCACCAAGCGGAGAGTTTAGTCTCGCAAAAAGATCGCTGACTTGTTAAGGCTTGTTGTTAGGTTAGGTGCTAATGTTGTGCTAGCGTTTTAGCATGGCTATCGTACATAGCGTGATCAATATAACTCGCTATTGATTGTTTGTATGAGTAACGTTAATGCTAGTAGAATAGACACAATGAGGGGTAACGTTAGCCCCACGGAGCTCCTGTGCTGTGCTCTGTAGTAAAGCCAGCTGCCCGCCTCCCAACACGGACAGTGACTGACAAGGGGCACTGGTTCCGCCTCATTAAAACAAACGCGCAAATAGCAATTAATCGCGCCCGTCAAAATCATTGCATTCATTTTAATTATCGCGGCAATTAATTGATTTATTGCTTATCGCGGCAGGCCTATGTACATTCGTTATACCTTCAATATTTGAAACCCACAGTTTTGCATTTGAAATACACTCATTGATTGACAACATTTTTGCTTTAAACCAGATGTCTTGTTCTTCTTTTTCATCATGTAACGTATAACCCAACAGATTGTCATGTATGCATTTCGCCTCATAACACACCTGACTCAAATCTGTAAGAGCATTCTCTACTTTTTCCTTCTCATTATTTAACATGAAACCAAGAATTGAATCTTTTATCTTGGCTGCCATGTTAAATTTACGTTTTCTGCTGGCATCCAATTTGCCACAATGTTCTGCAACAGCCTTGGCAGTCATTTTAACGACACGTTTCCCAGTGACGTCACCGCTAACAGCGGAGCGCGCTGTGGTCTCCATGGAAACGTTTGACGCCGTTTTGCGCGTCGCCATGTTATTAGATAGTCTGAATTAAAACGAGACGGCTGGTGACGAGTCGCGCAACATAGTTAATACAAAAAGGTCCGCGTAGTCAAGTGTTATTCCACTTCAGCAACCATGGATTTATGCTCAACCCCAAGTTATGTGTGCACACAATTTTACATGGCCATGTATTTATATAGCGCTATACTCCTACCTCCTTGCGTTGGATACCATGATGTCGCTCACGAATCAGTACTCGCGGTCCAGTACTGTTCCTCAGCCAAACTTCGGGTCAGCACCGGTGTCTTCCTCATCCACGAACGGCTGCAGGCGGATCCGCGATGCAGCAGCAACAGTAGAATCCTCTTCCTCCACACAACAACAGCAGCAGCTCCTCGCCTTCCTCCGGTGGAGATTCTCCGACGTCCCCTAACGCAGTGAATCTTCCCCAGTCTCCAAGCAAGAGTCCAAACTGGTGCGAGGTTTTTGACTAATATTAAAGGAGCTCCCGTCTTATACGGAGCTACTGAGAAATCTTGATCCCTAGTTAGACTGGCTGACGCGCCGTTATATTCCTGGTCTCATACCAAACAGTCCTTGTCCCAATGACACAATGCAGGCAGCTTACTTGGAAAATGATATTTATTTGCTTCACCGTGCAAACAGAATATCGTTGTTTTTTGTTCCTTAAACTGATTAAATGATAATGAATATGATACCTAATTGGATACAAACATTTCGACCTGAGACCTGCGTCGTACGTGCGTGCGTGCGGTCAAAAACCATTGCCCTTTTCCGGGTCAAAACTCCTCCTACAGGTGTACCTGACGCTTAAATAAAAGAAGCGCCACCCCCTGGTCACATAAATCCATTGCACATTAAGTCCATTTTGGCCGTTACAATGATGATCATTCTGTGTGACCTCCACTGGCTTTTCGTATTAGGGGCTCACGCCGCTGACATGCTCCCCATCTACAGTCCTCCTTGCTACGGCTGGATGGGTTTGGCCATCTGGCCATACAGCTGGACTGTAGGAAACACAGACTGTTGTGGGAAGCGGTTGTATTCCAGGGTGGGGTAAGTACTGTTTTGCTTGCGAGCTCTGGTTGTTGTTGATGCTGTGGGGGTTAACTGACAATTTTACAAAACGCCGACTCCAGATTGGGGTCCTCTGCTCGGCTTAAACGTGTTCCAGGCTAGTAAACGTTAGCTTGTTGCTATCAGTCGGACGGCTGTTAGCTTAATGCTACACTGTTGAACGTTTTCTATGACTATAACATGCCTTAAACACTCAGACTACGACGTCATCTTTGACAGAGGATGTTAGTCGAACCTACACCGGGAGCCCTGCCAGCGAGGACTGCGTCAACATGGAGAAACGTAGCGGCTGGGTGGCGCAGCGACGCTACCCTCGTCGCCGGCACAGGAGATGCTGTGTTCAACTTCGGTGTCCCGTTAGCCAGATTGCAGTTCTCTTGGCCTGCGCTCAGGGTAGGAAGGTTCCGACCGGACTTTAAACACTTCTTCTTTCCTTCCCTTCTAAATGTTTTGTAATAACGATGTTTTCCAAAACGTGTGTTGCTGCAATATATTGAGGATACGACGCGTGTTGTGTGTGAATTGTCTTGTCACTGGTATAGCTTCTCTCTCCATAGAAATCGGGTTGTTGTTTACATGTGTAAAAATGATCTGGTTAGTTGTGATTAGGGATGGGTACCTTTCACATTTGAACCGATACCGGTACCGGTACCTGTGAATCGATACCGGTACCCAACGGTACCTTTTTTCTGTACTTTAGTCTCAAGAAATTTTATTTACCTACCTCAGTCGTGAAAAAAAAGAATCCAAACTTCAAATAACTACAATTTCGACAGTTTTCGGCTTGCCATTGCTCCGACTGCTTTGTTGTTGAATCAAGTCAAATCCTAGGTAAGCATATATTGTGCGTGTGAACATTGACATGAAAAAAAAAAAAAAAAAAAAAATTAAAAAAAATCTGTATCTCACTTGATTCGATACTCGGTAGTACCGACGTGTTTCGGTTCGGTACCTCAAAAGTACCGAATTCGGTACCCATCCCTAGTTGTGATGAGAACATGTGTGTTCATGTAACGTGAACTCACAACTAAGGGGGTTAATTAACCTATACAGCTATGCTTAGTGACATGTGATTGAGGAATGAATTCTTTTCTCAGCCTGTAATGACAATGAACAGTGTGTTCACATATTAACAGGGTTACCTGTTCAACTTGGTCGTATAAAGGGTAAGGAAGGAGGGGTGGTCCCCCCGGTTTCCCTGGGGCTTCCCCACCCTCCTCTCAGACATGTTGTTTACAATATATTGTGTCACTGTGTTTGTGGGGATATGATGTAACCCTCAGCTTAATTGCTGGGGTTGTGCTTTCCGCTTGAGAAACTATATTTTCCTAAAGAAAAGATTGTTTGGTCACTTATCATGTGTGCTTAGCAAGGCCTGTGGCCAATACATAATCGAGGAGTCTGTATTTTCTCGTTATGAAAAACGGCATTCCTCTGTAGCAAGAGTGTACTTTTGCCATTTTTTGTTGTGATGAAGGGTTGTGTGTGTCTTGTGATCTACAACTGGGTTAGGTTTGGCCACAGAAGCACATGTGTCTGGTACCGGGGCTCTTAAAGGGGGCCCTCTCTATTCTGTGTTTTTTCCTTAGTAAAAATCAGATAGCAGGTTAGCACATGAGCTATGTGAAGCTGTTAGATACTTCATGTAGCAGACTATGACGGTGTCATGCTCTATTTGTCATTACATCGTATTATGGGTGTGGGGTCGTAAAGGGGTGAACTAGTATTCCTTCCTCCCCTTTTCTGATTGGTCAGGGGTTAAAACCTCCTGTCCTTCAAGGTTCCTGTCACGTTGCTGTTCGGCACGTTACAGGGTAAGAGGGGGGGGGGGGGGGGGGAGTTTCCTGGTCCCACGCCCTGGAAGATTGGGCGTGTGAACCACAGAAATTCCCCCGCCATAGAGTACGTCGCTGAGCGCGTCTCTGCTGGTAAGGCTCCTCCTCGGGCCTTCTGTGAGTTCGGACTCTCCTTCCCTGTGAGGGAGCCTCCTCAGAGTTCAGAGCCTCCTCCTCAGATTGTCAAGGTGAGTAGAACTTCAAAAAGGAGTTCTGCTCTATTGTGTGTGTATTCGATTCAATTCGATTATTGAGTGTGTATTGGTTCAGTGCCTCCTCCTCGGAGTGCCCTGACCCAAGTATTACATAGCTCAATGTTGCAATATATTCTTTTCAATCTATACAGCTTGCGTGGGAAGTCTCTCTGGGGATTTCCGTCTCCTCCCTATGGCGAGGGTGGTGGGATGTAAAAATGTTAACAAATTTTACCCTCAGCTGCGTCACGTGGGATTCATGTCAGTATGTGTTTCTTTCTCTTTTTTAAATAAAAAGAGGAAGGAACATGAAGCACGACGGCTCCGTGTCGTTCTCCCAGGCGACTTGGAGGAACAATGTTTGGTGTCTTGCTAGACTATCCATTGATGTGTTTGGGTCTCGACGCATACATAGTGCTGGCTCGGTGTGTTTCTGTTAAGAATCACGCAGGGGCTAAGTGCGCCTTGGTTGCTTGTTATTAAAACAGCGTTTTTATGGGGCAACTGGGATGGAGTTTTGTCTCTTCCGAGAGCCTGTTTACTAGGTTGTCTCGATGAATTCTCGTTCATATCTGGGGGATGTTAACGGAATAGATCTGAACATAGGTAGTGGGGTCTCACGCCCTTGGGGTGGGCCACCGAGCACGGTTCACACCGGCCCGTCTGGGTGGCGCCCTCTTTTCATGTTTTAGATCAACACGCATATCTGCCCCTTCTCCTGGAGTAGGCATGTCGGCGTGGTTAGGGCACGGGACTGGTTCTGGTCACGCTGGTCCAGGTCAGTTAACCCGTTGTCCGCCGGGGATGCAGATCTGCTGTTCTGGTACCCTGAGGGACTGGTACCCTGAGTCGGCCCGGGTGTCACAAGGTTAGGCGTTATGGAGACCCTTGTTGGGTACATGTGGTACTCTTCACTATCATAAGGGCTGGTTCTCTTTTCTTCGCTCCTCTCTCACGCATGGCGAAGAGGGGGCTGTTGGGGTGGTCTTTTGGACCTCCTCTGGTAACCCTGTGCTTCCCGAGCCGCCGGGCCCGGTCTGAAGTAAAGTTTCGTTGATACCGTAGGCCTGGGATAACCCTTTTTTCTTGAGGGGTTATAGGAACAACCACCGTCTGTACCGAGAGGGTAGTTGATTCCCTGGTATGTTGGAGCAGTGTCAACTCCCGGGTTGCCCGGTTGAGTGTGCCCCTGCACGTTCATGACGTCTGCCAATCATGTCAGCCTTCTCTGCCTCGACCCCTCTGGGTGGTTTTTGTTTTGATGGAGGCTTTGTCATGGTGATCAACAACGCCAGCATACGCCCCTTCCGCCGGGGGGGCTGTTTTCAGCTGACTCCTTTGGCGCCTGTCTCGTCTGCAGTGCTCCAGGCTCAGGTTACAGCCTGCTGCCTGGTTTCACCGGTGCGCTGCCTGCTTCCGTTGGTTAACCTTTTTTGAGTGCTTACGGCCATGCTGACTGCCTGTTCTGCAGGGTCAGTGTGCCAGGCGGTGTGCTATTGGGGGGAAAGGGCCCGCTCTTGGAGGGGCCTTATCCGAATACGCTGGCGATGTGGGGGGCGGTGTCACTAAGTGACCGCCTGGTGGGGTCTTGATGCCTGGCGTCATTGACCTCTCCGGGCCCCCTATTTCCAGGGGATCCAGTCCCTTCGGTGGGTCTGGGTCTTCCTTCGCGCTCCGCTGCTACAGCCTTGCCACGGGGTTGGGTTGCTCTTGACCCTGTGATTTTGGGGGCAGTAACGAGGGTTGTTCCTTCCGTTCATTCCCGGGTGGCATGCGGGTTGTGCGTGTGTGTAGTCGTGGGGTCAAGCCACAGTCTGCTCACCCTGTGCGTTGAGTTGCTTGAGTTCCTCTTCGCACGGTCAGATCCGTCTCCCATAAGCCTCCAATAGGGGGGGTATTCTCCATTAGGGAGGGTCGGGGGGCTCGGTCCTCCCCGGTCTGATGGTTGTGGGGGGCCTCAGCGGGGTACATTTGTCGAGCTATGGCTCCCGCTCAGCTCCTGTTATGCAACTGGTGCTGAGCGAAGCCATAACGAAATAGAACGTAAGGTTATGTATATAACCAAGTTCTTTGAGTTATGGTGCGCTCAGCACCAGGACGCCGCTGCGGCCCTTGATTTTTCATTGTGGTGAAATTTGTTGGGAAGGAGATGAGTGTGTGGCCCCACCCCTGCTTATGTAGGCAGCAGATGGGGGTGTGATCAGATGGATGTTGGTATGTAAAGGTACATTTTGAAATTTATTCAGTGCATATCCACTGAAGCGAGATATTATGCAACTGGTGCTGAGCGCACCATAACTCATAGAACGTGGTTATATACATTACCTTACGTTCATGTTATCTTCATAGGAGTCAATTCATGCATTGCCTTAAAGGAATACATTGACATTTTTAATTTTGGTATGATTTATTTGTCTTCACTACACTCACTACACTTGAGGACATTGGAGAAAAAACATGTTAAATACATTTCCCCCTCAGTTTCGCTAAAATGGCGTCTTAACGTTATATTATTAGTATATTTAGCTTTTATCCTAAGCAAGTTCTGTACAACTCTGGCAGCTACAGTAATGGTAAGTAAGATTGTTCGTCAAACAGTGTTGAACTTGGTGCTACAGTCTTGAGTACATACTGTAGTAGTATAGACATATCAGCATAGGCGAGGTAGATTAATAAGTAGCAGAGTACATGATAGTAAAAGACAGTATGAAGGTAAGCCTTTTTTTCAGTTTCTTTTTCCTTCTTCATTTCAGATACTGATTGAATAAGTGTGTTCTTAGTCAATGGTGGAACATTTGTATTCCTTATTGAAACCAAAGGGCTGTGTCTCGTGTTCTCAGTAAGAAAACCTCACAATGCCAACATGCCTACTTAAGGAAAATTAAGGACAAATACAGAACATATGATGCACGAGAAATATATCGAGAAATGTGATTTGGCATCTTATTACTGGATCGTGTAAACAAGTCACAGTGGGACATATCATGCTTCTCCAATGTTTTACCTGCTCTACCATTGCACAGAAATTAAATTAGCCGTTTTCTTTCAAAATCGGTCGCCAACCACATTGGAAGAACGAGAACCACACAAACATTCCCCGCAAGGCCTCTATTGGCGTGCGCACTGCGCAGTACATACATTCCGACTCACAGATTTATGTGAGGAACAAGGAGGAAGTTGTTATTGAGCTCATGTTAACTAAGGTGAGTGTGAGTCACGGGCAGGACAGATCCTCCTATGACGGCTCGTCACCCAACACTTTCCGTAATGATGCCTGGAATGGTCCTGCAAGAGCAACTCAGCTTTTTTCTGCTTTTATTTTTTGTTCCAGTTCTAACAGGCCATATAAACTACCTGCCAAAACACCATTAGTGTTTGGATTAATATCAGTACATAGAGGGTTATATTCTGTCTCTGTCTGATGTGTTTTTTGGAAGCGGGATGTGTGTGTGTGTGTGTTTGAGGTGGTCTACGAACTATGACCCCTGGCGATCTTTCTCACCTCTGGCTGTGTGCGAGAGCTGCCTCGGTTGAAGGTGTCTCCGGTGTCACGCTGTATCTGTGAGTGTTGTTGAGTCCCACTGGTTGGTGCCCTCTGTGATATCCCTCTTCAGACAGACTGTGGTTCAGGAGGGTCATCACAGTGGAAAATGCCTGTTTCTGTATTGAGTGGTCTACTTTCAGATCGGGATCTGAAAGATCACAGTAAGAAACCTACTGAACACATACTGTACTTTTATACAGGGTAGCACTGGACCAATACTTATCACAAAGCAGCAAACACAACTCTAACCAATCTTCAGGCGTGTTGTTGTTGGCGGCTCACACGCTTTGCCTTGTAGTTCGCTGGCTCACAAGCTTTGCCTTGGGGAATGTGATATCAATAGCTATTTCTGTATTATGTTGCATTGCTTTTTACCCTGTAAGATAACCTTCTTATCAGTGTGGAGAAACCCAACACTCTTTTCTCTATCGAATGTGTTACTTGTGTATTTGGCAGTTAGAAACTTTGAGTCAGAAGGCGTGTTCCTTATCTCACACTATATGCAGGACAAGGCCATTCTTATGATCACAATGCACAAAACCCAACTCTACTCAACTTGTACTTCAGAGCCGTTTTAACTTTCTTTTTACTATTTCAGGCTTGTTTGTTGTAGGTTTATTAGTATTCGATTATCTAAGGTTGCAGGGTTAAGCGCTGGCTGGATTACTTCTCAAAACATTATGCTCCTCTTAACACATTCCCGGCCATCCAAGTATATAATTGGGAGCCAGCGTTTGAAGGCCAATCACGTATACGTGTTTAACTAGTTTTTTTTTTTATTCAATTTTAATATCCTATTGATTTTATTTTATTTTATTGATGGATTAAAAACACACAACAAGGATCCAAAGGATAACATGAGAAAGAGTAAAACCCTTATTTCCGTCATGGTCCCAGGGCTGTTAGGCCACAACAAAAACACGACAATAACACAAAACACATACATTTAAAACATTAGAAGACTAACCTATAGCAAAAATTGTATACCCCACAATAACTAAAAACTGATTGGAAACCCATTAAAACTATAGGGGGCTATTCCTCTATTCTGTCCATGAGCCACTTCCTGACGCTTCTCTTAAAGCTGTGGAGGCTCGAGCTCTGCTTGATGGGGATAGGCAGCTTGTTCCAATCCTGGGCTCCAGAGAAAGTAAGGGAGCACTGGCCCAGTTTGGATCGGAAAGAAGCAGGCTTGCTCTAGTTCTGTGGCTGTGGGATTAGTTGACAGGGGTGAAGTAGTTCTGGAGGTATCTAGGGGACCTTTGGTTTATAATATTGTGCACTATGTTCAGTCTGAGCAACCATAGTCAAAGTGGCAGAGTACTAGGCTATTTGCTAGTAGCCTGAGGCTATCTCTGCCAAGGAGGTTGGCTTTCCTAGCTAGGTACCTGGTGCGGGCGTTGACTTTGCCCAGTACTTGGGAGGCTATAGCCTCCCCATCTAGGCTCCCGTCTATCATACAGCCTAGATACTTCGCTTTTCTTTGCTGTTTTAGGGTTACAGCTCCTAACTGGATGTTAAACTCCCGTGCTTTCCTGAGCTTGGGCTTGGAGCCCAATAGTACTGCCTCTGTCTTACCTAGGTGAAGAGAAAGCCTGTTGTCTGAAAGCCAACTGCTGACCCCTGCAAGTTCTTCTCCTAGCATCTGTTCTAGTGTGTTCTGATCCTTGTGTGAGACTAGCAGGGCTGAGTCGTCTGCAAATAAAGTTACATGAGCATGCTGCTGACATGTCATTTAGCGGCACGGAGGTGTAGTGGTTAACACTGTCGCCTCACAGCAAGAAGGTCCAGGGTTTGATTCCCGCTTGGGGACCAGGTTTCCATGATGCCAGGTACCCAGGTGGGGTATCTCCCAGGCCTTTCTGTGTGGAGTTTGCATGTTCTCCCCGTGCTCGCAAGGGTTTCCCCCCGATAAG
The DNA here is from genome assembly GCF_963971535.1 of Notolepis coatsorum. Taxonomy (NCBI): domain Eukaryota; kingdom Metazoa; phylum Chordata; class Actinopteri; order Aulopiformes; family Paralepididae; genus Notolepis; species Notolepis coatsorum. The sequence goes on along the minus strand of NC_140182.1, from coordinate 88,504,899 downwards.
ATAAACCCAATGGAAAAACATGCACAACAACAGATCGCTAACGCTGTGGCGTCCTTGACGAAGACGGACAGGAGCACTTGGATTGGTCCCCTGGCGCGGCTCACGTTGACGCCTGTCTGCTCCCGGCTGCCCTTGGGGGGGAAGGACGACGGGATGGGTTAATCGCAGAGACGAATCGCATCTGCGATCCTACAGAGACAATGCATGCGTGTGTTTTCGGGTGTGTGTGTGTGTGTGTGTTGAGGATAATTGCGTGCCAATTAAAGACCTCTGAGCAGGTCCTGCATTATTATATTATTATTATGTATAGTAAAAAAAAGGAGCGGTCCTAGCACGCTTCCTTGTGGGACCCCACATACAATGGGCTTGGCCTCTGACATAGTGCCACTGACCTCAACCCGCTGGACCCTATCAGAAAGGTAGGGAGAGAACCATCTGACCACTGTCTCAGACATACCCAAGGCCTTAAAGGCCCACTTGCAGGTTGTATTTTTGTTCAATAAACAATGTGGACTAGGCCACCGGTGACTTTCATGAAGAGGGGGAAAAAATTATCGAAATTGACCCAGTTTTAGCGTTTTTATCAAACATTTTGTCCGCCCAACCACAACCACCACGCACATGCATATTTTAATCCATGTTTCATAGCGTGCGCATGTCATCTTAATGATGATGTCACAGCAGCTATCAGGGCAGCGAGGGGCGCTGAGAATCACACGCAGGTAGTGGCAGGAAACAAAGAGCCTTCTTGTTACTACTAGCCGAGGATCTAGTATCTGTTTCACCTAACACTATTGCTCCGTGATCATAGCCATTTATCTCTAAAGCTAACCACTATTTGTAAAAGCCACAACCACATTACCATATTTGTAAATACTAATCATCAAATCATTGTGTCGTTGTACATATTGTGTATATAACGTTAGTAGCTAGCTTGCTAGCCGGCATTCTCGAAACTCCTAACTCTTGTATACCTTTGTCCTCACAAACAAAGTATTCTGCCAGGGAACTTATGGACACGACAGTAGTAGTAGTTATAAGGTGTTTGAGCTAAACGTTAACGTTAGTTAGCTATCGTGGTAGCCCGTTTCGTGACTGTGATGCACCGAGTGCATCAGTCACGAAAGGGGCTACTATCGTGCTATCAACATGCCGTGACGTGTAGCTTGCTAGCCGGCATGATGCGTGCAGTGCTTTGCCCCACAGGTCTGAGAAGAGGACCTGCACATTTTACTCGTTCCCGAAACTCTTCTACATGCCCCGATTTAAAATGGTTCACGACAGTAGACATAATTAATGCTAACGTTAACGGTAGCTAGCTAGCTTGGTACTACAGTATGACCCGTGACGGGGATAAGGCGACAGCCAATAGCGCTGCTGTACTAAACAACAGGCTGCCTAGTGGTAAATGTAGTTCTTTTTTTATGACATTAAAAACCTTATAACTACCTTTGTTTCAACCAAAAATGCAGTAGTAGAGGTCCATCAAAGTCTCTCCGACGATTAAACCCATTTTCGTCTTGTAAGGCGTCCATTTGGATCAAGGAAATGGCTTTCTGCACTTGTCAAACTCCATTGTAGTGGATGAGAAGTAGGGAAAAGTTACCTTCAGTGACGTCACGGCACTGATAGCGTCTGATAAGCTTCTTGATTGGCTCCATACATGTTATTCGTGCATGGACATTTTTAACCCTTTCTGAGTGGAATTTCCGGCGTCAAATGGAAAAAAATAAAGAATGAAATTAGATACCAATGATGTTAACTACCCATAATTGTCTGTAAGATAAAGAAGACATGTTTCAGTAGAGTAGGACTTCCTAAAGCCGGATTGGAGATCGTACAGGAGGTCATGGCGGCTTGCATATTCCTGGACTTGTTCATGGACTATCTTCTCTAGGACTTTGGATAACACACTTAAAATTGAGACTGGTCTATAATTGCTGGGGTCAGATTTGCTAAATTTTTTATATATAGGGATGACTTTGGCATTCTTGAAGTCATGGGTACCTTGCCTAGGTCCAGGGAGAGGTTAATAATATGGGTTACTGATGGAGCTATAACTCCGGCTGCATCCCTCAGAAACCTGGCACTGATGCCATCTACACCTGTGGCCTTCTTGATTTTAAGCTCACCCAGAATCGCAGCCACTTTGACTACTGACACCTTGCTTAAGGAGAATGAGCTTGCCTTAACCCAGGGGTCAGCAACCTTTACTATCAAAAGAGCCACTTTTCCCCCCTCCCACAAAATAAAATGCTCAGGGAGCCGCACAACCTATTTACCCTTAAAATGAAGATAACACAGTGTATAACGTTTTATATATCCCCAAGCATACCTCACATTTAGCATAAAACGCCTGCCAATTGCATACCCAAAGTAATTTGCGATTTATTATACTTTATACTTATAGCACACAGTTTGTTGCATTAATGGAATTATAAAGCAACAAAAAGAAAATGTTTGACTTTTTATTGCTGTTTTTACCTGTTATAACAAAGGAAAACCTCAAACTCTTATGAAGAGGAGAAAAAATACTGGCTGTGTAGACCTATTTTTAAATAAAACACAGAAGAGGAGACAAAACACTGGTGTATGTAGACCGACTTTGAAATAAAACCCTGAACTATTCAGGTATATTTGAGTCCTTCCCTTATTTGTGGAACATTTATAAAATAAAAAGTACTCCACTTTTAAAAAAGACTACCATGTGTAGACCTACTTTGAAATAAAACACAGAAAAGGAGAAAAAACACTGGCATCTGTAGACCTACTTTGAAATAAAACCCTGAACTATGCAGCTCTATTTGAGTCCTTCCCTTATTTGTGGAAAATATATAATATAAAAAGTAAAAAAAAAATGTGGGCCAGGGAGCCGCAGCTGATTGGCTAAAGAGCCGCATGCGGCTCCGGAGCCGCAGGTTGCCGACCCCTGCCTTAACCCCTTGTTGGCAACAAAGTGCTGGAAACAAAGTCATCACCAAAGTGCTCTGTCTTGGGAGGTAGGTTAGAGACAAGCTTACCTGCTACCGATGTAAAGAAGTTATTAAAGATTGTGGCTACATTCTTTTTATCAAACTCCATTCCCTTGTCTGTGGACAGGCCTATGTTGGACTCAGTAGTCATTTGGTTGGCATCGCCCCCACAGCCTAGCTGCTTGAGGGTTTTCCACAGTTTAGTTGGGTCATTGCTACTCTCCTTGATGGTTTCTGCAAAGTATTCTCTCTTAGCTATCCTGATATTCACTGTCACGGAGCTGTATTTTGGCTGGAAAAGGCATATTGGGACTCGGAAAGTGCAGTACCGGCCAGATCCTGGTAGTGGCGCTGTCTCGAGAATGCAGTAATCCTTGTTTCAGACCTGGTGTCACTTTCTTTTTGCTCCAGGTGGACTTTTCTGTTAGCCTGAAGCGAGGGCTTTACCCGATCGCCTGGAATACTTTTTGCGACACCGAATTCAGTATGCAGTAAAGGAATATAGCATCAGCCAATGGACATATCGATCTACCAGATGGCGATCAAATAACTGGGAAATTCTTTTTGGAATCCAACCGGCCACAGGTAAGAGCGATCTGACGTCAATTTCAGCCTGATCGGGCCTTGTTCTCATAGCCATCCCGCTGATCAGAAATATTCTAAAATATTCAGAAATATGTCTGTTACTAGGCTGAGTAAATTGTAATTGTTATTTTTGCATCTTTGATGGTGAATAATACCATGTTAAATCTGCGGGGTACGAGACAATGCTCACTGAGCTCATTCACCACCTTATTGAAATCATGTGTACAAAAATCTAAGCAAATGAATAAAGGGAAGATGATTAAACAGAAGGATTTGTAGATACTGTGGAAGTGAATCAATGAGACGAGCAGACGGAGTATCGAGTCTCTGAACTTTACTTCCAAACAAATCCAACAGAACCAAGGTACAGCCACACCCTTAAGTCAACTCCCTCCTGTCACTCAATCAGTGTCCATTCTGAAGTGAGACACCTCCCTCTAGTGTCCACCACACAGGCCCCCCCCGAACATTCAGAATTGACATTCAGTGCAACACCAAACAAACGGAACTGAACACAACAAACCCCCAAAAACAGTGCACCCAGTGTCTTCAGTCTCTTTTAGGAGGTCTGACCACGCGGCCATAACGACTGTATTTAACAGTCACAGGGAACGTGGAAGGGGAAAGGGAAAGGGTAGGGGCAGGGGGCCGTCCCCGCCGCCGCCGAGGCCTCGCCGGTGGAAAGGTAGGGGTAACAACGGCCGGAGGGCATGGGACAGGGGAAGACTTGGGTGGCCGGCCCCGGCGCCGGGGCTGAGCCAGCTCCACCGGCCTATTTGGGACCACATGAGCAGGCTTAAGACGATCGACTGAGATCTGCTCCTTATTCCCCCCCATGTCCACCACAAAGTACTTGGGGCCCGGCTCGAGGACGCGGAAGGGCCCGTCATAGGGAGCCTGCAGTGGAGAACGGTGGGCATCATGACGGATGAACACATACCTCGCAGTCATCAGGTCCTTAGGAATGTAGGACTGGGGAAGGCAGTGATGTGTGGGAACTGGGGCAAACACCCTCGCCGCGTCCTGGAAGGCATATCGGTGAGCTGTAGTGGACCAAGGGGCAGAGGAACCAGGAAGGAACTCCCCTGGGACCCTCAGCGGTTGACCAAAAACCAATTCGGCTGAAGAGGCCTGCAGGTCTTCTTTAGGGGCAGTACGCAGGCCCAACATGACCCACGGAAGACGGTCGACCCAGTTGCCATCTGTGAGCGTGGCCCGGAGAGCGGCCTTCATGGATCTGTGAAAACGTTCACACATGCCGTTGGCCTTTGGGTTGTATGCTGTGGTACGATGGAGTTTCACCCCAAGTCTCTCAGCCACGGTGCTCCACAGCTCAGAAGTGAACTGGGATCCCCTGTCCGAAGTCAAGTCCAATGGCGTGCCAAACCGAGTGACCCAGCCGAAGATAAACGCCCGAGCCACCTCCGCAGCCGTTGTTGATGACAGGGGAACAACCTCCGGCCACCTGGTGGTCCTGTCGACCATAGTGAGTAGGTGTGTGAAACCCTGAGACGGGGGAAGTGGGCCCACCAGGTCCACGTGGACATGGTCAAACCGCCTCTCTGGAATGAGAAACGGCTCCAGGGGGGCCTTAGTGTGACGATGTACCTTGGCACGCTGGCACGCCACACAGGAGGCCGCCCATACTTTGACGTCCTTCCTAAGGCCCGGCCAGACGAACTTGGCCGCTACCAGCTTGACCGACGCCTTTACCCCAGGGTGTGAAAGGGCATGAATGGTGTCAAATACCCGGTGGCGCCAGTCAGTTGGAACCATGGGGCGGGGCTGGCCAGTGGAGACGTCACAGAGGAGCGTGGCGCCGCAGTCGTGAAACACCACATCCTCAAGTCGAAGTCCTGTCACAGCCGTCCCGAACGCCTGAAGGTCTGAGTCGGTGAGCTGGTCAGCAGCCATGGCAACATAGTCGATGCCCAGGTGCACAGGACTGACGCGCGCCCGGGAGAGGCAGTCCGCCACCTGGTTGTCTTTACCGGCTACATGCTGGATGTCGGTAGTGAACTCCGATATGGCGGAAAGTTGGCGCTGCTGCCGCCCCGACCATGGCTCCGTGGTCTTGGCCATGGCGAACGTTAGGGGCTTGTGGTCGACAAAAACTGTGAACTTGCGGCTCTCCAGCAAGAACCTGAAGTGACGTATGGCGAGGAAGAGGGCCAGGAGCTCCCTGTCGAATGTACTATACTTCCTCTCGTTGTCGCGCAGCTTCCTACTGAAGAAGGCCAGAGGCTGCCAGGCGCCAGCCACCCACTGCTCGCACACCGCACCTACTGCATAATCGGAGGCATCGGTGGTGAGGGCTATAGGAGCAGCAGGAGATGGGTGTGCCAGCATGGCAGCGTTGGCAAGGGCAGCCTTAGAGCCCTCAAATGCCTGGACCCGCTCCGGGGACCAGCCCACGTCATCGTTGGCTCTCTTCCCCTTCAACGCCTCGTACAGAGGTCTCATCAGGTGAGCCGCATGGGCTATAAACCTATTGTAAAAATTAACCATCCCCAGGAACTCCTGGAGAGGTTTGATGGTGAGGGGGCGGGGGAAAGCAGCAATTGCCTCCACCTTGGCGGGTAGAGGAACAGCCCCCTGGGAAGAGACATGGTGGCCCAGGAAATCCATGGCCGGCAGGCCAAACTGACATTTGGCCGGGTTCACGATCAGCCCATGCTCGTTGAGCCGCTCGAACAGTTGACGGAGATGTCCCCGATGCTCCTCCACCGATGCACTGGCTACCAGGATGTCGTCCAGATAAATAAACAAAAATGACAGGCCTCGCAGCACAGAGTCCATCAGCCGCTGGAATGTTTGCGCTGCCCCTTTAAGGCCGAATGGCATGCGCAGGAATTCAAACAGTCCAAACGGGGTGATAATGGCAGTCTTGGGCACGTCGAGCGGATGGACCGGTACCTGGTGGTAGCCACGCACCAAATCTATTTTAGAAAAAATGGTGGCGCCCGCCAGGTGGGCAGAGAAATCCTGGATATGTGGCACTGGGTACCGGTCATGAGTGGTGATGTTATTTAGGCGACGGAAATCACCACACGGACGCCACTTCCCGTCCGCCTTGGGGACCATGTGTAGTGGGGAGGCCCAAGGACTGTTGGACCGGCGCACAATGCCGAGCCGTTCCATTGTGGCAAACTCCTCCCTGGCTATTGCCAGTTTAGCAGCATCCAGGCGGCGCGCCCGTGCATAAACTGGCGGGCCCACCGTTGGGATGTAATGTTCCACCCCATGCTTGGCGACAGAGGCAGAGAAAGTGGGGACAGTCAGAGCAGGAAACTCAGCGAGGAGGCGCTGGTACATATCGCCTGTGGCGAGCATATTGGCCAGGGCAGGCGGCCCCGGCCCCCCTAGTGTGCAGGGGTATGTGTCAAAGGACACAGAGCCAATCAGCCTACGGTTCGCAACGTCCACTAACAGTCTGTGAGCACACAAAAAATCCGCGCCCAGTATAGGCACAGACACTGAAGCAATAATAAATTCCCAGCTAAACTGCTGTCCATGTAAACACATAGTCACGTACCTGGTACCAAACGTACGGATGGAAGTCCCATTAGCCGCGTCCAGGGGTGGTCCATGACCGTTTCCCAAGGCGTCCGTGGCCGACGCAGGCAGGATGCTCCTCTGGGCGCCAGAATCCACCAACAGACGCCTTCCAGACAACGTGTCCTCGATAAACAACAGCTCGTTGATATTGACGCCAGCGCTCATAGCCGCTAACGAGCGCCGGCTCTCGCGTTTCCCTGGTTACCAAAGGTGCATGGTGGAACACAGCTCTTCGCTTTGTTGCCAAAACGGTGATGATAATAACAAAGCCCTCTATCATCCCTCTGTGTCTGATCCCTGCGATCAGCCACCCGATCAGACACAGCAGCCACACAGTACTGACGGGAGGCCAGTAGTATTCTATCCGCCTCCTCTGCCAATCCCCGGTAATCCTTGGTGCGCACGAGAGGCGAGCTGGCCAGAGCCGTGCGCACCGGAGTCGGGAGTTGACGCAGGAACAGCTGCACAAAAATAAACGTAGCGTCACCTGAACCAAGCAGTGCTAGCATGTTCTCCATCAGTTCTGTTGGTTTACTGTCCCCCAATCCGTTGAGGGACAATAGGCGCTCCGCGCGCTCTGCATCTGACAGCTGGAAAATGCGCAACAGCTGTTCTCTGAGCGCGTCGTATTTGCCGGCTGCTGGCGGCTCTCTCAGGCATCCCATCAGCCGGCGTGTAGTGGAGGAATCCAATGCCGCCACAACATGGTAATATTTCGTCTCATCCGACGTTATTCCGCGGAGGTGAAATTGTGCCTCGATGTGCTGAAACCACGGGGCCGGGTCATGCTGCCAAAACTCTGGCAACTTGACTGTAGCTGCATACACTGCGGGAACCACAGCCGGTGGATTCTCGTTATTGCTCATATTTCACACGTTTAGGGTCACCACTGTGGAAGTGAATCAATGAGACGAGCAGACGGAGTATCGAGTCTCTGAACTTTACTTCCAAACAAATCCAACAGAACCAAGGTACAGCCACACCCTTAAGTCAACTCCCTCCTGTCACTCAATCAGTGTCCATTCTGAAGTGAGACACCTCCCTCTAGTGTCCACCACAATACAGTAATTAATCATATCATAATTGACCTTGAACTTGACCTTATTATGGCCAAATCATCTATTAGGCTTGGGCGGTATAATATTTTTCACACCGTCATACCTTGCTGACATAATACCCCGGTATACGGTATATGACGTATGACTTTCATTTTCATCAGCGGGGGGGGGGGGGGGGGGCAACCCGTGTTACCAAGTAAACAAATCACGGTGCTACTATCGTTAGCTCTCAGAAGGTAGCCAGAAGCCCGCAGCATCTAGTGCTACTATCGTTAGCTCTCAGAAGGTAGCCAGAAGCCTGCAGCATCTAGTGCTACTATCGTTAGCTCTCAGAATGGTAGCCAGAAGCCCGCAGCATCTAGTGCTACTATCGTTAGCTCTCAGAATGGTAGCCAGTTAGCCTGCAGCACCGTAGTACTAGTAACGTTAGTATTGTGTATTCAAAAACGCACCGGACTGCGACGTAACGTTTTACCGTTTATTTGCTTGCTCCACCAGTGCACAACAACACACACACCAACTCTCGTTACCACAACGCTTTACGGTATTTTCACAGCACTGTCGCAACATTACCGTAAAACGTGAACACCGTTGTGATCCACATACACAACAGTTAGCTCTCAGAATAGGCAGTTAGCCCGCAGCACCAGCAACGGTAAGCGTATCTCATTTAATTTCCACCACTGAAGCGGGGTTTCCCCTCCTCCTGTGTGTAGACAACCAGCTCTGCGTGTGCTCGCTCCACTAGTGAGGACTGGTCTCGCCCTCTGCTGGCGCGTGTGTGCACTACAACCAACCACTGTCAAAACTCTGTTTCACTGTAATAGAAACTGAAACGCATCTGGGATTTTGACGGTATTGATTTTCAATACCGTCGGGATTTCTAAATACCCTGGTATACCGTAATACCGTCATACCGCCCAAGCCTAACATCTATGGATAGGGAAAATGCTCCTCTTTCCAATGGCAGGGTTGAATCTGGATTTAGTCATTTCCTTGCGGTTTTACGATAATTCGCATTTTCCGATAAATTCGTATTTCCGATAAATCGTATAAAACATAGGTAAAAATGAAAATATACACTTTGACTACGGTTTTTGATAGGGTTATGGTCTTTACTCTTGGCTACAATTTTTCTTTTTCTTTTAAACATTAACCTCTTAACATCCAAGGGCCCACATGTGGACGATTCTTTGCCGACCTCTAGTGGCTCGGGTGTGCATTTCCTTTAATACAATATATAGATGGAATTAAAGCCTGTCGATTGCCCTTTCAGGTGACAAAATCCGTTCAGCGGTTCTCGAGTTACATGCCGATATGTGAGGCTAGGGCTGGGCGATATGGCCAAAAACGTTATTGCGATAAAATTATAAAATTATTTTCATATAACTCGATATCGATAATTATCGTCGATATAATTTCTGTCAAGTTTAATTAACTTCTTATTCCCGGCGCCGATGGACGGGCTATTAATAGACTTGTTTTGCTGCTGCGAATGTCTCGAGTTGATGTCGTCATCAGTCCGTGCACGTTCTTCTACGCACCAGTGCATAGATTATTATATTCCACCAGGGGGCAACCTACCGCCACTTATAAGAATGGAACTAACAGTTAGCCAGAGCAAGCGGTGTATCCCATGACAATGTACTAACTATCACCCTAAAATACTCCGTTCCGCCCCAATACATTGCAACGACGTCCACCGCATACCCCACACTACTCTAACCGTGGCCTCAGAATTCACGCCACACACCCACTCCGCATGTAAACTATAAAATAGTGGCGTGCAAGCTAATTATCCTAGCCAGCCTTGTTTCCAATGTACTAACTATCACCCTAAAATACTCCGTTCCGCCCCAATACATTGCAACGACGTCCACCGCATACCCCACACTACTCTAACCGTGGCCTCAGAATTCACACCACACACCCACTCCTCACGTAAACTATAAAATAGCGGCGTGCAAGCTAATGATCCTAGCCAGCCTTGTTTACTACTAGAGTCCTACCCAGGGTGCGATCCACGAGGGGTGCCCGGACCGCTATAGCTCCCCTAGATCAGACATCAGCTCCCCTGCAAACTTGATTTGCGATTTTTTGGGGGGTCTCTAAATTACTATTATATATTATTCACTGACAGTGAAGCTGACAGAGCAGCAGGAGGCGGGAATCGGATCATCTACAGGCGCAATTACACCTGCGGCTGGTGCTGCTCCGGTGGCCGTGGGGACTATTATTAGTTAAATATAAATCATTGTTTTGAGATTCACGTCACTCACAGTGGTGACTGTGGTGGGCGTCAGCGTCACTGCAGGCAGCCAATGTATCGATTCGTCGCAGCCAATGTAAATGCAGCAAGCAAATAAATGTAGCCTATTAGGGTCTTCAAATATGATATGAAATATGGGCGCGTTTCCTAGTGGTCGAAGCAAGCTCAGTGACTCGTCAGTCGAGAAAATAATGCTTGGGACCAGGAGTATTTCATATTGTTAGTAAGTCAGGAGTCTGAGAGATAATCATCTCTATCTAACTAAATAGATATATAAAACTTTGCGACCACGTTTCATGTTTATTTCGAGGAAATAATTTATCGCGATAGTTATCGTTATCGTTTTATCGCCCAGCCCTATGTGAGGCGTGCCCCAAAGTACGCAAAAGTACACATTACCACCCGACTCCCGGGGCTCTAGCTCCGTCAATCATTTGGCGATCTCGAAAATCTTTGGACAGGGTTGTAGCCAATGAGTGTGGCTTTCCAATGATACCCCATGATATGATAATTGGGGATCTAATACGGTCTCTATTGATCGATATATGATACATAAAAGCAGGGTCCCCCTATATAGGGGGACATTAAGGCTTAGCACCTTATAACTAGCTTTGCAGGAATTATCCCAGATAATTCCCATATAACGCTCATACTCATTATAAAACGGGAACGTATTGATGAAAAAAATAATTTCTTTATGGCATATTGAAGGGAAGGTTTATACTGTCAATTGACAATGACAATAGATACATGTAGCTATTAGGTATGGGTACCGAATTCGGTACTTTAAAAGGTACCTACCGAAACACGTCGGTACTACCGAGTATCGATTCATGTGAGATCCAACAGTGCCTACTTTCGGTTATGAGAAAGAAAGAAAAAAGTCTGATGACGTCACGTTTTGTTTACGCAAAACGAAACCGCACGTTAACACTTTGATCGCCATGGTTAAATTCATAATTTACCATCCCTAGCCAGCTCTATTTGTCTATGGAGAAGTTCCCCTTCTTTGCAGGGCAATAACTTTTTAAATTCTATTGCTAAATTGAGATTATTATGGCCCATTCAATGTCCTATATCCATTGTTCAGGGTGTAGCAACGTTATACTTTTTCATTCACATATTCATACTAAAATATGGTCTACTCTAAAGTATAAGTATGTTTTTATCGTTTTCTGCAGCTTTCTCCAGAACTTGATTTATAGCCCCAAATGCATTATATTGATGATCAAATACAGTTTGGTAGCGATCGGTGCCAGATGAAAAATTTCAACTGGAGGTACTTCTAGAAGTTACTACGTATCATCTGATATTGACCGGATGGGCGGGGGGTCGTTTATAATTCCGTGGGCAACGTTATATCATTCGTCTAGTGTGGGTCATATGGTCATCAGAGCAGTTTATATGGAACACGTTAGAAAATAACGCTGGATCTTACCGTATGTTCCTCGCGCCATTGGACGATCAGCTTGGAGTAGACAGTTTTCGATTATGGGATGTTGATATAGATGAACCATTTCCAGGTTGTATAATACTATATATGTCCAAATAACGTTGTTTATTGAGTTAGGGCGAGCGATTGATTATCCAGTGTGTTGAGATGGAGTCCGGCTAACGATCGCGAGTGCCCGGACGAAATATGGATGAGCACTTCCTGTTTGGCGCTCTTGAACCGTTAGACAGTTGAGTGGAGCTCACCAGTACATCTCATGTCTCCGGAGGAGAAATATGATTTCGATCACAGATTTTTGAAATATTGATATCAAAGACGAGTTACGGCGTCTTCGGCAGAATGAGCATGGCGAGCAAAGACGAGTTACGGCGTTCCCGGCGATTAAAGTGTTAATGTCAACGGCACAATACATGTTTTCAAACTCTCTTTGGGTGTTTGCAATTCGTGGGGAGTATACTTGTCTCTGATATCTTGGTACAGTGGGCAGGTTGTTGTGTCTCTGATATCTTGGTACAGTGGGCAGGTTGTTAGAAAGTGTAGCTCAGTTTTCCCCCTCTGCTCTTGCTCTCTGCTACTATCTCCAAAGTCCACTCCTCTCGAAACTTTATTTTATTATGTGCTCGCGCTGCCGCGTGGGTTTTCTTTTTAGCTGTCGGCGTACTCCTTCCATATAGTTTCACATATTTGTAACTTATTTAACGCTAAGCTAATGTTAGCTAATCGTCGGACATAACGTTAGCTCCGTAGGCTAAGAGTAGGCAGAAGAGTAGCGGATGTGACGTCGGTAAACAAGCCACAGGCTGTTATGTAAGACCAAACACACCGCAGAGCGGGTCTTCTCCAAAGCGGGGGTGGAGCGAAAATAACTGCTAGAATACTCAATCAGCAGCAGAGTAGTTCATTGCTGCTAGATTGTTTGTTTGTTTAATCAGTTGTAAAATACTTTCATTTATTTGTTATTTAAATATATGTGCAAGAGAAAAATGTGGACCAAGCCTTGCATCACGTGTCCCCTCCGGTACACGAGGAGGCAGCTGTCGCATCTTTTCACCTGTACAGCGTGATCTCTCAGCGGTGAGGAGTAACGCGTGGGAGGCTCACGCTGCCCCCGTTGCTTCCTGATTCTGCTGTACAGGCGCACCAACCGACCTGTAGGAGTCGCTGTCCACAACGTCCGATCCCCACCCACCGGCTTTCCCACCCCCTAATACTGCCAATTGTATTAGTATGAACGACCAGCCAAGCCGGAAGCAACACCGAGAGCTGGGCTCGAACCCAGCATCTCCTGCGTTAGTGGCGAGCGCCTTTCCCACTGCGCCACTTAGCCGCCCATACTTGTTATTTTGTCAAATACAATACCTTTATTTATTTTGTATTTAAATATATAGATGTGTACCTTTTTTAGTTAATTTGTTAAACATATTTTTTAAAATAAACATAAAATGTATTTAAAGATATGTGTGTGACTGTGTATATATACATATATATATATATGTTGTTCTAAATAAATAATAATAACTATTTGTATATATCACCTTTTTACAACTGAGGTAGGTAGATACAATTTTTTGAGACTAAAGTACAGAAAAAAAAGTACCGTTGGGTGCCGGTATCGGTTCAAATGTGAACGGTACCCATCCCTAATAGCTATAATAGAAAATATAGATTTAGCTCTACAAACAACGTCATGCACAGTGAAAAGTTGTAATGAAAAGCTGGCGTCCTAGAGTGGGGCCCGTCTAATCTAATGGCCGGGAATGTGTTAAATCCTGAGGGCCAACAGTTGCATCAGTGTTACACGCTAACGTGGCTGCCTGGGTAAACTGAGAATGTTGATGCATTAGGGCCATAGGGAAGACAATGATGGTTATCTAGCAGCAATGGTCGAGTTTGAATAACATGTTTGATTCACCACGTATTACTACTGGCGTCTCATATGATTTTGCCTTTCATTTTTGACATTCCTTGCAGGCTATTTGTCTATAGGTGGAAGCTATTTCAGATTGTGGGTTAGGGGAATGATGAGGTGGAACTTGGCCAAGAGAGATGAACTTAGCCCAGAGCACGGTGTCAGTTAATCCAAACAAACAAAGCCCTGCTTGTGTCTGGGAGATACTGCCATGGCTGATCCATATCAAAGACTAGTACAAGGAATAATGTCTTCTCAATCCTCACAGCCAAAAACGAGCCCAGTTTCTCCAAATAAGTCACTGAAATTGAATGGTGCCATCTCACCTGATGCTAGCTGCATTATTTTAACAATTGCAACAATTGCAGAGGGATTGCTGGACGGCTTTGGCCCTTTATACGTGACAAATAAAAACAAACTTGAAACTTGAATGGAAAACGACAATTTAGACCACCTTTCATTTCATTCATTTACCAATCGACTCAACAACAAAGCTTCCTCTGAATCATCGGATCAAAACAGAATTGTGAATACTTATAGGCTACCAGCGGTGCTTGTCTGAGAGGGCAACTCGAGGAACATGAACAACCGAAATAAAGCATACCATCAACCTTTGTGTATCAATATCTTGCTCTTGTTTCTCTGTTCTCTGCTTTCTGATAGAAAGCTACAGAATCCCTCTCTTGCAGGTTGCTATATCATGAAGAGATTTCTATTATTTCATATCTGCTGGAAGCGGGAGCTTTGTAGATACAGTGGTGAGGAGTAGGCTTGGGCGGTATGACGGTATTACAATATACCGGGGTATTTCGAAATACCGACGGTATTGAAAATCAATACCGTTGTCACCGTCAAAATCACAGATGCGCTTCAGCTTCTATTACAGTGAAACTGAGTTTTGAGTGTAGTGCACACACTGAGTGTAGTGCACACACGCGCCAGCAGAGGGCGAGACCAGTCTAGTGGAGCGAGTGGGTCACAACGGTCTTCACGTTTTACGGTAATGTAAAGTGCTGTGAAAATACCGTAAAGCGTTGTGACGAGAGTTGATGTGTGTTGTTGTGGAGTGGTGCGCTGGTGGAGCAAGCAAATACTCTGTCCCTTATTATATGTGAACTAAAGAGTACAAGGTTTACACAACAGCCCCCACCCGCCTTTTTATTGTATTTGTATCGTCCTGTACTATCCGCTGTCAGCTGTTTATCTCTCTGTGAGCTTGATTAATTAGCGTTAGCTCACGCTAAGTAGCGTTAGCTCTGCGGCTAATCTTAGATTACCCTGAACTAAATCAATCATATCAATGACTAGTTATTCGAGTAGTTTTCACTGCACATAGAAGTAGCCAAACAACGGGAGCATTTCGGGAGCATATGACCAAAACCCAGGCAATTTCTAGCCCTTAAGGAATCAAATAGTCTGCCATGGCTATAGGCTAAGATGCTAACGCTAAAACGGTGCGGGCTTCTACCGGTGCGGGACTACCATTCTGAGAGCTGACGATGATTTGTTTACTTGGTTACACGTAAACCCCCCCCCCCCCCCCCCGCTGATGAAAATGAACGTCATACCGTCAAATACCGTGCACCGGGGTGTTATAACATAAAGGTTTGCCGGTGTGAAAAAAAGGATACCGCCCAAGCCTAGTGAGGAGTACAGCTATAGCCTTACACTAGATGGGGGGTGTAATGAATTTCAATCCCCCAGCCAACTTTGAGACCTTGATTGTAAAATGAATTCAAATGAGTTGACTCCAGTGGCTGTGTGGTTAGAAATCTTCTCTGCTGCATGTAGATTTCTTCTTTACATTTTTTATCACAGAGCAGAAATTACACAAAAAAGGAGACCTTAATTGTGTTTTAATTCTCAACCGTGAGACTAGGTATCTTCCCATCAGCTAAGCCATAAATCACCTGGATGTTTTAACACATTTTATGGCCTGATCTTAAAGGAGCTGTAAGTGGTATTTTATTGTTTGTAAAAAATAAGTGGTCTACATGTTAAAATAATGGTTCTACACTCCGACAGCCATCCTGCTCTGTAGTAATACATGTTCTGGTATCCAGTTCCCACTTCATCCAATCAGGAGAGAGAACTCCAAACTGCAAAAATGGTCTGACAAAAATAGGAAATAAAAAGTAGTTTTCAAGCCAAATGTGTCATTGAAACAAGTAAAATAATCTACCAGTGCAAGAAGCAAATCGGGCTTGGCAAGATTTCTTGAAATAAGAACAAATATCTAGGGTTCTGTCTCCTGATTGGATAAAGTGGGAAGGGATGCCAGAACATTTCTTTTTTGTTCACTGCAGAGTGGAGGGTCTGGGAGACCCATGTTACTGTATGTATCAGTGATGACTGTAGGAATGTAGAGCTATTTAACACTTAACAAATAAAAGTCACTTCTAGACTGATTGATTGATTGAAAATTGTATTAACAGATTGCAGAATGGGTACAATACAGTACAGCTCAATACACACAATTGTTAGGGGGATGCAGACCAGAGAAAGACTACATCAGGGTCCCCCATTTTCTTCTGGCATATCTGGCACTCGGCTTTTGGGGCATTGTCTTTGCATATTTTAAAGTGTAACCACACGTCTGATGACTTCTTCGTCGACATGTCTGCTGCACATGTCCTTGTTGTTTTCAACACAGATAATCTCCATGTGCTTGTTGTAGAGAGGTGGAGTCGAGGCGCCGCTTACTTTCGTTTCATTGGAATGGAGGCGCAAGATTTTGGGGGGGGGGAAATAATAATAATAATAAAAAAAAAAATTACTTCGATTTTTTTTTGTTCGAAGCTTGTGCCATCGAACGAAGCTTTGAAGCTTCGAAGTATTTAAGACAGCCCTACACCAAACACACACTACACTCACCACACTCACCACACACACCACACACACACTACACTCACCACACTCACCACACACACCACACACACCACACTCACCACACACACCACACACACACTACACTCACCACACACACCACACACACCACACTCACCACACACACCACACACACACTACACTCACCACACTCACCACACACACCACACACACACTACACTCACCACACACACCACACACACACTACACTCACCACACTCACCACACACACCACACACACACTACACTCACCACACTCACCACACACACCACACACACCACACTCACCACACACACCACACACACACTACACTCACCACACTCACCACACACACTACACTCACCACACACACCACACACTCACCACACTCACCACACACACCACACACACTACACTCACCCCACCACCACACACACACACTCACCACACACACCACACACACCACACTCACCACACACACCACACACTCACCACACTCACCACACTCACCACACACACTACACTCACCCCACCACCAGACACACACACTCACCACACACACACACACCACACTCACCACACTCACCACACACACTCACCACACACACACACCACACACACACTCACCACATACACCACACACACACCACACTCACCACACACCCAGCTCTATGGCCCTTGTTGTGACTACATCTATTTCCTGTTCTGTACATTGGGGATGCTAATTACCAAACCCTGCTGTAACCGTTCTCTCTCTCAGCTCTCTTGTGGCTCAAAGGTTTCCCAGGCAACATCAAGCCGAGGGAAACCAACGTATGTCACTGTGCCTCTGTGCTTTCTACAGTAACACATTATTTTACCTCTGTCTGTCTCTGAGTCCTCTCCATTTGGGGTAGCACTGATGCAGCACATCTAAACGGATATCGTTTTTTGTCTGCTTAGATACTAGGATGATTTCCAAATGGAATATCAGCTTACAAACTGAATTCACAAAGAATTCAGAGGATATTGGAGGAGGAAATAACTATTAACTCATTGGCTGCCACGCTGTTTCCGGGATATGGCTATGCGCTGCCACGCATTAAACCAATGGAGTCCATCACCTTGTTTGCAGGGCTATAACTATATTCTATATTATAGCTATGGATGCAATACTATGGCCCATTTGACATTGAGTATCTATCGTTCAAGATGTGAAAAAGAAATAATTTGTACATACATTCCCGTTTTATACCATGGTGAATATAAGTATGGTTTTAGAGCGGTTTAGGGTAATTCCTGGGAGGCTAGTAATAGCCTGCGACATGTATTATACTAAATCCATTGGCATTTCGTCCCTACACACGCTACAAAAAAAATTCAAATGCTATGATCGGTATTATGTTCCATCATGAATGCATGAAAGGGGGGGGGGTCATTTCTGATGAATTGATTTTCAATAACAGCATTCGTTAGTACAACAACATACGCTGATCAGGGCGATGGCTATGAAAACAAGGCACAATCAAGCTGAAATTGACGTTAAATTGCTCTTACCTGTGGCCGGTGGGATTCCAAAAAGAATATTCCAATTATTTGATTGCCATCTGGTAGATTGTATGTCCATTTGGCCCAATGGCATAATGAATCGGGGGTCCCGAAAACGATTCAAT
Source organism: Notolepis coatsorum (assembly GCF_963971535.1). NCBI lineage: Eukaryota > Metazoa > Chordata > Actinopteri > Aulopiformes > Paralepididae > Notolepis > Notolepis coatsorum. The sequence continues at coordinate 88,486,577 of NC_140182.1, read as the reverse complement.
GCTTTTTTTACAGAAAGTAAAATGGAATTCAGGCAGAAATAAAATGGTTTCCGTTGTGCTCTAAGATATCTTTAAGAGACCGAGAGGTAAGGCCCATGAACGTCTTGTCTTGGCTGAGCAGATTTGGTTGCAAAGACATCGTCCTCTGGGGGGCTGGGAGGGCAGCCTCCCATTAAAGAGTACAGGGAGTGTAACAACCCCACCACAGCCAATCAGGGACTTCTGACAGATGCAGTGCTTTTATTAAGGCCTATCACGGTTGAATGAAACCAAAACTAGAAAGGTGTGGTCAGTGGAGCACAAATCTTCACCAGCCACATATTTATTTTCTCGCTCTCACAGAGCAAACAAACACGCCTATAATATGTAACAAAATACACCATCTATTACCATCAATTATAATTACTGGTATCCAAACACTCTCACACAGCATACACAGAGTTCATTCACTGTCTGCGGGAAGACAGTAGCCTACATGTTAGGCGGGATTTAGGTCTAGGGGCGGGGCAAACATAGACCAATGAAAGAAGATCTCCCAGCACTATTCATATTACACTAGCATACTATTCTACTATTTTTGTTCGTTTTTTTTTAATCTACTTTTTCTCCCCCTTTTTTCTGTGATTTTTCTCCCATCCCAATTTCCTCTCGTGCCAATTCTCCCTCCCCTGTCACTTCAACTTCAAACTTCAAATTACTTTATTTTCCTTTCGGAACTTCATTTGTGCAGTGGCACTGTCCTGACCATTGCTCGCATGTGCCCCCCACTGGCCGGTCGTAGGGAGGGTAGAAGCCCATCACATGTCCCCTCTGATACATGTGGAGGCAGTCACTTCTTTTCACCTGCCAGCGCGGACTCTCATTGGCGAGGAGTAACGTGTAGGAGGCTCACACTGCCCCCGCCATGTTCCTGTCTTTGCTGTGCAGGCGCCCTGACCGACCTGTAGGAGTCGCTGTTTACAATGACCAGACTACCACCCTTCGACTCCCCTCCCGCTAACTCTGCCAATTGAGTCAGTATGACGGCCGGCCCAAGCCTGAGGCAACACTGACAGCCGGATTTCGAGACCGGTGTCTCTTGCGTTGGTGACGAGCGCAATGTCCGCTGCGCCACCCAGCCGCCTATACTATTATACTATTAAACACTATTACTCTATTGCACACTATTACATTATTAAACTATTAAATGATATTAGACACTATTACTAGGGCTGGGCAATATATCGAGTATACTCGATGTATCGCGGCTTGTTCTACATGAGATGTAGTAAATTACTATATCGTGAACATCGAGTATATGTTGTCACGTTGCGGCTGAGATGAGACTTGCTTTTGCGCAGAGCTGTCCTCTCATTTCATTATAGACACATGACCTTAAATTACATGCAATTTAATTGACACAAGCAATGGGCTAACGTTAGCTGCTAACCAAGTTATCCATGAGGACTATGCTAAGCTAACTAGCGTTAGCTGCTAACCCTGGAAAACGCTCAAAGCGGACTCCACAACACTAGTTCCATTTGTGAGGAAAGGGGGTGGCTTATATTGACAACGCTTGACAACAGAAGTTTAAACATAACTTCATATTTATTGGTTATTAGTTTCTTTATATCATCCAGTTTCCATCTCTGTGTGTTAAACTCTTCCTGTTTACATTCGAGTGTGACATCATCACCTACGGCAGCTTAGACGATCAAAACGCAAACCTAGAACCAAAACCCGAGGGGGGGGGGGGGGGGGGGGGGCTGGCTCTCTCGCACGTTCTCGCCCTCTCTCGCTCTCGCTCTCTCTCTCTCTACATTCAATGATTTAAAGTAGCCAAATGTTACAGTATAAATATGTGTGTGTGTGTTTGGCTAAAGTGGATAGAAAACACAGTACTGTGCAAAAGTCTTAGGCACCCAAGAGTTTTTATATAAATGGTCTTAGATGTAAATACATTTTTTTATTAGTGTGTCAGTAGACTACTCTTAGTACATTTTCATTAAATTATTTTTTAAAGCATCTTCATGGTTTAATAATGCAAACATATGTTGCAGGGACTTATTATAATCATCATATTGACGTGACTGTATGCATCAAAGGGTTAAATCAAGCATTTTTTAGTGCTTTAGAGGAAATGTCAAAATATCACGATATATATCGTGTATCGTGATATGGCCAAAAAATATCGCGATATCATTTGGAGGCCATATCGCCCAGCCCTAACTATTACACTTATCACACTATTACACACTAGACATATAAAAGGGCCAGGGCTTATTTCAATGGGCAATGATGGAAATTAATTCATAAATGTTTTGAATGCATAGATATAGCAACGACAATAGGTTCACACACACTCACCACACACACACACACCACACACACACCACACACTCACCATACACACCACACACACACTCACCACACACACCACACACACCACACACTCACCATACACACCACACACACACTCACCACACACACCACACTCACCACACACACACCACACTCACCACACACACACTACACTCACCACACACACACCACACTCACCACACACACACCACACACACACACACCACACACACTCACCACACACACCACACTCACCACACACACACCACACACACACACCACACACACTCACCACACACACCACACTCACCACACACACCACACACACACACCACACACACTCACCACACACACCACACTCACCACACACACACACACACACACTCACCACACACACCACACACACCACACACACACACACTCACCACACACACACACCACACACACCACACTCACCACACTCACCACACACACCACACACACTCACCACACACACCACACACACACCACACACACCACACACTCACCACACACACCACACACTCACCACACACACTCACCACACACACACACACACCACACTCACCACACACACTCACCACACCACACACACTCACCACACTCACCACACACACACCACACACACCACACACACTCACCACACACACCACACACACTCACCACACCACACACACTCACCACACACACTCACCACACACCACCACACACACCACACTCACCACACACTCACCACACACACCACACACACTCACCACACACACACCACACTCACCACACCACACACACTCACCACACACACCACACACACTCACCCACCACCACACCACCACACACACCACACACACCACACTCACCACACTCACCACACACACACACCACACACTCACCACACTCACCACACTCACCACACACACACACCACACACACACACACACACACACACACCACACACTCCACCACACCACCACACCACACACCACACACACACACCACACACACCACACACTCACCACACTCACCACCCACCACACCCACCCACACACACCACACTCACCACACACTCACCACACACACCACACACACTCACCACACACACACCACACTCACCACACACACACACCACACACTCACCACACTCACCACACTCACCACACACACTCACCACACACACACACACCACACACACCACACACTCACCACACTCACCACACTCACCACACACACTCACCACACACACACACACACCACACACACCACACACTCACCACACTCACCACACTCACCACACACACTCACCACACACACACACACACACACACACACACACACACACCACACACACCACACACTCACCACACTCACTACACTCACCACACACACTCACCACACACACACACACACACACACACCACACACACCACACACTCACCACACACACCACACACTCACCACACTCACCACACACACACACCACACACACCACACACACTCACCACACACACACACACACACTCACCACACACACACACACGCACCAAACACACCACACACACTCACCACACACACACCACACACACACCACACACACACACACACACACACACACACCACACTCACCACACACACCACACACACACACCACACACACTCACCACACACACCACACACACCACACACTCACCACACTCACCACACACACTACACTCACCACACACACACCACACTCACCACACACACACCACACACACACACACCACACACACTCACCACACTCACCACACACACTCACCACACACACCACACACACCACACACTCACCACACTCACCACACACACTACACTCACCACACACACACCACACTCACCACACACACACCACACACACACACACCACACACACTCACCACACACACCACACTCACCACACACACCACACACACACACCACACACACTCACCACACACACCACACACACCACACACACCACACACACACCACACTCACCACACACACACACCACACACACACCACACTCACCACACACACCACACACACACCACACACACTCACCACACACACCACACACACACCACACACACCACACACTCACCACACACACCACACACTCACCACACACACCACACACACTCACCACACACACACACACACACCACACACACTCACCACACACACCACACTCACCACACACACACACCACACACACACACACCACACACACTCACCACACACACCACACACCACACACACTCACCACACACACCACACACACCACACACACACCACACACACTCACCACACACACCACACACACACCACACACACCACACACTCACCACACACACCACACACTCACCACACACACCACACACACTCACCACACACACACACACCACACTCACCACACACACTCACCACACCACACACACTCACCACACTCACCACACTCACCACACACACACCACACACACCACACACACTCACCACACACACCACACACACTCACCACACACACACCACACTCACCACACACACACACACACACCACACTCACCACACACACTCACCACACCACACTCACCACACACACTCACCACACCACCTGCTCTTGTGAGAGCAGTTGCCTCACAGTTGCCTCACAGTTGCCTGCTCTCACCACCTGGGGTCTGCCCGTCAGGAAGTCCAAGACCCACTGGCAGAGGTCATAGTTCAAGCCCAGGTCCCTGAGCTTGGCTATGAGTTTGGAGGGGACTATGGTATTGAATGCCGAGCTGTAGTCGATGAATAGCATTCTCACATAGTTCCCCTTCCTCTTGTCCAGGTGTGATGCTGCTGTGTGCAGCACATGGGCTATGGCGTCCTCCGTGGACCTGTTGGGGCGGTATGCAAATTGCAGGGGGTCCATGTTGATGGGGAGGGAGGAGCAGATGTAGCCCTTTACTAGCTTCTCAAAGCACTTCATGGCTATGGAGGTGAGAGCTACAGGGCGGTAGTCGTTGAGGCAAGCAGGCTTGGATTTTTTGGGTACAGGGATAATAGTGGACTTCTTCAGGCAGGTGGGGATGACAGCCTGTTCTAAGGACAGGTTAAATATGTCAGTGAATACCGGGGCCGGTTGGTCGGCACAGACTTTTAGGACGCGGCCGGGGATGTTGTCCGGTCCTGCTGCCTTCCTGATATTCACTTTTTTAAAGGTCCTCCTCACCTCATGTTCTGTTACCCTGAACACTGAGTCTCCATCAGTAGCAGACCCCCCCCCCCCCCCCATTGCCGTGGCTTGTGGGCTGGTGTTGTTATTACCAGCATCAAACCTCGCATAGAAGGTATTGAGGTCATTTGCTAAGGAGATGTCACTGTTCAGTTTGAGGGAGGTGCCTTTGTAGTCTGTCATCGTTTTGAGCCCCTGCCACATAGCTCTGGAGTCAGCCTGTTCAAACTGGAGTTCAATTTTATCCTTGTAGCGCCGTTTTGCCTCTATTACTGTCCTCCTTACGTTGTATCGCGCCACCTTGTGGTCATTCATGTTGCCTGCCACCAGGCCGTCGTTGTATGCTTTGGTGCGCGCTTTCAGAGCTTCACGGACGGTATGTCTACCCAGGGTTTTTGATTTGGGTAAACTTTAATTGTGGTAGTGGGGATTGTTTCTTCCACCAAAGTACGAACAAAGTCCAGCACTGTCTCCGTGTAGACATTAATGTTATCTGTTACACTCACCACACACACACCACTCACCACACTCACCACACACACACACACACACACACACACACACACACACACACACACACACACACACACACACACACACACACACACACACACACACACACACACACACACACACACACTCGTGCACACACGCTCCTGTGATTTAGAGAGATTGATGTCATGCATTAACGTGGATTGAGAAATAGCCTATAGCAACAGAGACAACAAAACGCCTAATAACTAGAATCAGACGGATGAAAGCCAACTCTGGGTTAGGGGGGTGGATGGTGGTAGGAGGTGGATGGTGGTAGGAGGTGGATGGTGGTAGGGGGTGGATGGTGGTAGGAGGTGGATGGTGGTAGGAGGTGGATGGTGGTAGGAGGTGGATGGTGATAGGGGGTGGATGGTGGTAGGAGGTGGATGGTGGTAGGAGGTGGATGGTGGTAGGAGGTGGATGGTGGTAGGGGTGGATGGTGGTAGGAGGTGGATGGTGGTAGGAGGTGGATGGTGGTAGGAGGTGGATGGTGGTAGCGGGAGGATGGTGGTAGGGGGTGGATGGTGGTAGGAGGTGGATGGTGGTAGGGGGTGGATGGTGGTAGGAGGTGGATGGTGGTGACTGGAATAATAGAATACACAACATCTACTGTACAAAGTGATAGGGGCTAAATATTGTGTGGGGGGGGGGGTTGAAAAATATTATCTAAAAATAAACGTTTATGGGTGTGACAAGAAAATAAATCTACACTTGAATTCATAAATAAGCCTAAATAAGACAAACAAAATGTACAGACAGGGATTAAGGGTCTCTCTTTATCTCTTTTGGTATCTCTTTGTCTCTCCTGGTTTCTCTTTATCTATTTTGGTCTCTCTTTATCTCTCTTGGTATCTCTTTATCTCTCTTGATATCTCCTTATCTCTCTTTATCTCTATTGGTCTCTCTTTAGGGCTGCCCGTCTTCTCACTGACAGTACCAAAAAACGTACATTACACCAGTCCTGGCTTCACTCCACTGGCTCCCCGTCTGTTTCTGCATTGATTTTAAATTACTGCTGACTAAATGGACTGGCTCCATTATACCTTGCTGAGCTCCATGGGCCACCACACCCCATCCAGAGCTCTAAGGTCTGCTGACCAGCTGCTGCTGGAGGTGCCCAGGACCAGGCTCAAAACCAGGGGGGACAGAGCCTTCGCTGCTGCAGCCCCTCGGCTCTGGAACAGCCTCCCCCACATTAGATCTGCCCAGCCCCAGAGCCTAGAGGCTTTTAAATCGCTGCTTAAAACGCACCTTTTTTCCCTGGCTTTTGACCAGAATTAGCCTGCCACCTGTACATTACGTTTGCTGTTACTCTGGACTTTTTATCTATTTTTCTTGTCTCTTTTTTGCTCTTGTGTACTATACCCTTTTCTGTAATTTTAGTGTATTTTATTTGTTACTGCATTGTATGTGTTTTTTATTGACTCTTACCTGTAAAGCACTTGGTTTGGCTTTTAGTCATTGTAAATGTGCTATATAAATAAAGCTGACTTGACTTGACTTGACTTTATCTCTCTTGATCTCTCTTGGTCTCTCTTTATATCTCCTGGTCTCTCTTTATCTCTCTTGGTCTCTCTTGATCTCTCTTGGTCTCTCTTTATCTATCTTGGTCTCTCTTTATCTCTCCTGGTCTCTCTTGATCTCTCCTGGTCTCTCTTTATCTCTCTTGGTCTCTCTTTATATTGCCTGGTCTCTCTTTATCTCTCTTGGTCTCTCTTTATATCTCCTGGTCTCTCTTTATCTCTCTTGGTCTCTCTTTATATTGCCTGGTCTCTCTTTATCTCTCTTGGTCTCTCTTTATCTCTCTTGGTCTCTCTTTATATTGCCTGGTCTCTCTTTATCTCTCTTGGTCTCTCTTTATATTGCCTGGTCTCTCTTTATCTCTCTTGGTCTCTCTTTATATCTCCTGGTCTCTCTTTATCTCTCTTGGTCTCTCTTTATATTGCCTGGTCTCTCTTTATCTCTCTTGGTCTCTCTTTATATCTCCTGGTCTCTCTTTATCTCTCTTGGTCTCTCTTTATATTGCCTGGTCTCTCTTTATCTCTCTTGGTCTCTCTTTATCTCTCTTGGTCTCTCTTTATCTCTCTTGGTCTCTCTTTATATTGCCTGGTCTCTCTTTATCTCTCTTGGTCTCTCTTTATCTCTCTTGGTCTCTCTTTATCTCTCTTGGTCTCTCTTTATATTGCCTGGTCTCTCTTCATCTCTCTTGGTCTCTCTTTATCTCTCCTGGTCTCTCTTTATCTCTCTTGGTCTCTCTTTATATTGCCTGGTCTCTCTTCATCTCTCTTGGTCTCTCTTTATCTCTCCTGGTCTCTCTTTATCTCTCTTGGTCTCTCTTTATATTGCCTGGTCTCTCTTCATCTCTCTTGGTCTCTCTTTATCTCTCCTGGTCTCTCTTTATCTCTCTTGGTCTCTCTTTATCTCTCCTGGTCTCGCTTTATCTCTCTTGGTCTCTCTTTATATTGCCTGGTCTCTCTTCATCTCTCTTGGTCTCTCTTTATCTCTCCTGGTCTCTCTTTATCTCTCTTGGTCTCTCTTTATATTGCCTGGTCTCTCTTCATCTCTCTTGGTCTCTCTTTATCTCTCTTGGTCTCTCTTTATATTGCCTGGTCTCTCTTCATCTCTCTTGGTCTCTCTTTATCTCTCCTGGTCTCTCTTTATCTCTCTTGGTCTCTCTTCATCTCTCTTGGTCTCTCTTTATCTCTCCTGGTCTCTCTTTATCTCTCTTGGTCTCTCTTTATCTCTCTTGGTCTCTCTTCATCTCTCTTGGTCTCTCTTTATCTCTCCTGGTCTCTCTTTATCTCTCTTGGTCTCTCTTTATCTCTCCTGGTCTCTCTTTATCTCTCTTGGTCTCTCTTTATCTCTCTTGGTCTCTCTTTATATTGCCTGGTCTCTCTTCATCTCTCTTGGTCTCTCTTTATCTCTCCTGGTCTCTCTTTATCTCTCTTGGTCTCTCTTCATCTCTCTTGGTCTCTCTTTATCTCTCCTGGTCTCTCTTCATCTCTCTTGGTCTCTCTTTATCTCTCCTGGTCTCTCTTTATCTCTCTTGGTCTCTCTTTATCTCTCCTGGTCTCTCTTTATCTCTCTTGGTCTCTCTTTATCTCTCTTGGTCTCTCTTTATCTCTCCTGGTCTCTCTTTATCTCTCCTGGTCTCTCTTTATCTCTCTTGGTCTCTCTTTATCTCTCCTGGTCTCTCTTTATCTCTCTTGGTCTCTCTTTATCTCTCCTGGTCTCTCTTTATCTCTCTTGGTCTCTCTTTATCTCTCTTGGTCTCTCTTTATATTGCCTGGTCTCTCTTCATCTCTCTTGGTCTCTCTTTATCTCTCCTGGTCTCTCTTTATCTCTCTTGGTCTCTCTTCATCTCTCTTGGTCTCTCTTTATCTCTCCTGGTCTCTCTTCATCTCTCTTGGTCTCTCTTTATCTCTCCTGGTCTCTCTTTATCTCTCTTGGTCTCTCTTTATCTCTCCTGGTCTCTCTTTATCTCTCTTGGTCTCTCTTTATCTCTCTTGGTCTCTCTTTATCTCTCCTGGTCTCTCTTTATCTCTCCTGGTCTCTCTTTATCTCTCTTGGTCTCTCTTTATCTCTCCTGGTCTCTCTTTATCTCTCTTGGTCTCTCTTTATCTCTCCTGGTCTCTCTTTATCTCTCTTAGCCCCAGATTTCTCAGCACCACTTTTCCGTATTAGGCTGCTGACCTGGGGCTCCCCTCTGTTGTTATGATCTAGAATGTTCACAGCTGCAATAATTTGTAGCCTAATACTTCCTGCTACTCTGAGGCCAGAAGTAACAGGAACATGCATAAAAAATAATGGAGCCCCGTGTGCTTTTGGTTAACAGCACAAGACACTGTTGCTGTTAATATTTGAAGTATGTTCTTCTCAGAATGCACTGCTCTCTTACTTCCAGAGTGGCGAGACATGTACCTTGCATTTTACTGTACTTGCAGAGTGACGATCTTTGCTGTATATTTTAATTTGATGCTGGTCTATCGTAAGTAACTAGACCCTCCATCTGTGTTGCATGTTTGTTAAGAGCAGTGGCGTCCTTTCACTAAAAGACAAGGTATGGCGAGGAGGGGGGGGTGGGTGGGGGTGGATTTTTTTTGTCAAATCAGTTGTGCAATAGTCACTTTTGGTGAGTTGTTTCTATACAATTCAGTTATATGACATTTAGTATAGAAATGTGTCAACAGACTAAAGCAGGGAACCACAATATTTTGCATACGAATTATGCAGAATGTAATATCATAACTGTCTATTACTTGCAATTGAGCCAATTTTCCTTAGGTACGGTTTTGAGGTGTGTGTTCAACAGAATGTAGTATCAAAAACACATTCACAAAAAGTATGGGTTACTGAATGCTGAACTGCACTATTATAATCACTAAGCCATACCTTACCTGTGTCCCTGTATCACTTGTCTCTGCTGCCCTTTGATTAAAAAAAACGTCCCTATGTCCATTTTCCCTTTTTTTTTTGCATATTTCAGTTAGTCACAGCAAAAGTCACCTAGTAAAAGTGAGATAATTGACAATATCAAAACATGCTAGGGCTGTACCAAAGAGTTCGAAGCTTCGTTCATAATGTTGACATTCGAATTCTAAATCAACATAAAAAATTGTTTAAAAAAAAAAATATGTTTTTTTTATTTATTTTTTTTTACATTTTTATTTGCCAAGGTATGGCGAGTGCCATACCTTGCCATACCAAAGGGACGCCCCTGGTTAAGAGCAGCATGTTCTATGTTGAGCCCCAGAGAGCTCTGTGTGTGTGTGTGTGGGGGGGGGGGGGGGGGGGGGCATGTACACGTGTGTGTGTGTGTGTGTATACATGTCAGTGTGTATGTATTAGGGATGCACGATATCGGGCCGATATCAGCAATTATGACGTCATCCCGATAAACCCGATAACGTTATTAATAGCTCCGATAATATAATATATTTTTTGGTAAAAAAAATGCGGTGTGGGTGAATTTGGATGAAGTGCGTTTGTTTTGACTGTCCGCTCCTCCCGTTTTGCCAGTACTGTGGTACCACTGATAGTGTGTGGTTTAGGAACAGGGTGTTTTACACAAATCTAGCGCTCCCTTTCTTGGCTGTGACGTAGCCACGTAGTACGTTTCTTGAAAGCAGCGCGTTGTAAACAAAGATGGCGACGCTAGTGGGGATTGTTTCAGAGAGGAAAAGTTCGCTTGCTATTTGTAATAAATGCAATGGAGAAGTTCCACGAGGAGGGAAAAGTGCAGCGGCTTGTGATACATCCAACCTAGCAGGTCACCTGCGGCATCAACACCGCTGCGATGGTGTGTTGTGTTAACTTAAAAGCCTGCAACGACGCGGGGAGCTAAGCAAAGCTAGCCCCTTTCATGGCTGTGATGCAACCTTTGGTTGAATACGCAGTCACTTATTGCTCCGTAGTAGCCAGGTTAATTTGCACCACCAAGGACTGCTTAAAAGCTAGCAGCTTGAGCCCTTGGGTCATTTCTGTCAAACTTATTTAATTTAGCAAACGACTCGTCAATAGGTACAACTAAGCGTGCTCGCGCCGTCGTACACCAGCGGTGCTGCGGTGGTGATGCCGCAGGCGACCTGCTATGTGTCCACTCAAAGCCTTTCTTTCAAGGCGGACAGCTTTGAAAAAAGAAGAAAAAAAAAGCTTTGAGCGTCTTAGGTTGGATGTATTATAAGTTGTTGACGGATTGTGAATTTTCATTTGGAAAAATAAATATGGTCACTTTATCAGTCAAAACTGTTGTCTTGGCTTTTGTTTCTGTTGTCTGGTTAAAAGTTTATTAACCGATTGCAGAATGGGTACAATACAGTACAGCTCAATACATACAATTGTTAAGGGGATGCAGACCAGAGAAAGACTTTCATCTTGTTTACATCAGGGACAGGGTCCCCCATTTACAATTCATCATAACATAATGACATGCATGACATACAGATAGACAGTGCTGCCTACATCTATACATGACATACCAGATTTGCAAATACAGTACTGTTTGTGATACGAAAAGAGTCCAGAAAAGAGTGTATATACATTTGACGTATTATTATTGTATTGTGATATGTTTTGTTTCATGTTAAAAAAAAAAAAAAAAAAATTGATCAAAATATTATTTTAATAATACAATAAATATCGGTTATCGGTATCGGTTATTGGCTTGAGGAGCATAAAGTTATCGGCAGGGGAGGAAATTAGGCCACTTTACTGGCCAAATGCTGGTATTTTTTTACGTTTGGCTGGTAAAAAAAATCAGATACCCGCCAGTTGGCTGGTAAGCCAAAAAGTTAGTTTCCTCCCCTGCTGGCGAGTATACAAAAAAATTAAACATTCTGCAATCACTGCACTGGCAAACGGTGCGCGTCTTCTGAGTGTTCGCTTTAGTTGACAGTGCCACGAGAGCACTGCACAAGACCACCCGCGGACATATAATGTTTAATAAACGTTTGCACAGTACTGGCCAACCCGCGGACATATAATAATAAAAGTCCCGCGGTACTAGGCTAGCCATCAGGAGCACTCGCAAACAGATAACGTTAAACACAGCAGAAGATGGAAAACAGACAGACTGACCAACGGGGAACTGCATCCAACCCTAGTACAACCCTCGAGTATAAGTTACTAAGGACACATTTAAATCACAGGTGTAATGTTAGTCTACTGGAACTGTATACAGTGGTTAGCTTCTAGTTAGCGTTTTAGCTATAGCTGCTTGCTAGCTAACGTTAGCCCTGTGTGCTCAAAGCAGCCAGCTAGGTGTATCTGTTATGACTATAATGTTTCCAAAAAAGCACCGGACTACGACGTAAGGTTAGACATTTTATTTCATGCTCAAAAGCCCCTGGCTTGCACATCGCAGTCACGAAAGGGGCTAGCTCAACCAGTGCACTGTGCACAACAGCACACCAACCCAACTGACGTTACCACAACACTTGACGGTACTTCACAGCACTGTCGTAAGACCACCGTGCTGTCTTAAAGGCACAGTGTGCCTACCCAGATGCATACACAACATTGACACAACATTTAGCACTCTGAGATTCTCACGAATGTAGAGCGCGGTACAAATTTTATCCATTATTATTATTATTATTATTATGACACGGCTTGACATACAAAGAAGTAATTATCACAATTAGCGATTTTTTTTGTCTGGTAAAAAATCTGTTTGGCTGGTAAAAAAAATCAGATACTCGCCAGTTGGCTGGTAAGCCAAAAAGTTAGTTTCCTCCCCTGGTTATCGATATCGGTGTCAAAAAATCAATATCGTGCATCCCTAGTATGTATGTGTGTGTGTGTGTGTGTGTGTTTGCTTCTTGCATGTGTTCCGCTTTACCTCCATTAAGCTCATTACATAAACCCCCAGTGCTCTACAGCGTCTCCCCAAACAACCACAGCACCATAATGAATCGAACGGCATCCGTGTGCAGCACAGGAAACATAGCAAAGGCAACAAGACAATGAAGGGATTCCATGTGAAAACACAATGCGCGGGGGGGGTGCATGTTAAACCCTCATTAAAGACCAGAGGAGAAGGAGAAGGAGAAGGAGGAGGAGGAGGAGGAGGGAGAGGGAGATGAGAAGTAGTGGAATGGGGCGCTTTTAGAGATGGGAATCCCTGGCCACGCAGCACATGTTGTCGTCTGACAGAACATGAAGCTCTCTCCAGAAGCGAAGGGAGAGAGAGAGAGGGGGGAGAGAAAAAATGCCACTTTAACAAGGCTCTGGAGACCTGTGCACTGTGCAGCCTGGCTCTCCGCTGAGGGAACAGCTTGCCTGATGTAACATGCGTTTTTTAAGGCCTACAAGAGACCACAGGCTTTCTGCACTCCATGCCTACGCCGCACAGTATTCTGTCCATAAGGAGAGTAATGAATGATGTTACTTTGTAACTGGCACACAATGGCGGGCATTTGTCAGGCTGCCCAGACGTTGTCTAGGCTTTTCGAGGAGTCCACAGTGTAACGTGCACAAGAGTGTTCCTCTACTGTTGTCACAGGTAGCTTGCTGTAATGTGGATGCCTTCTAGCCACTACCCTCCTGTCTTTGGCAAAACCGTACCACTGCCCCTAGCGTCTTGCATTGAACACTGACCACTCATATTCGTGATGTCGCTGCACTAATGCTAGTTGGTTAGGAGGACGGTAATGGCGAGAAGACATGCACATTTCAGCCGGCCGCTTCTGACTCAGGTTTGCCGGGTTGTGTTTTAGAGACGTGTCAGTCGAGTGGTTTTTGCAACTTCCCAGTGGCTGCTCTGTACACATTTGGAAGGTGTGACAGAAACCATTGACCGGAACAGACACATCAACAGTGTTGCCATTGACAGAAAGTACAGCAATGTTCAAAAACCACAAACTGGGAATTCATAGGGTTAGGAATTGCAACTATGAATGTATCCTGTTTACTATTATTTATGTATTAGATATACTGAGAGAGTGACCGGGCAGCAATTTAATAGTTTAACAAACTAAGACCACTGGGTTTATATGTAGTCATTCAGGGTCAAGTTTGGTTTCTAGGCAGCTTATGCGAGTGTCCATAATAGAAATGATGTGTGGTAATTGTTCTTACACATAGCCTACATGCTGTTAAATGCTGCAATGGTTTGGGAGCCATTTTCAAAAGAAATTTTTTTGTGGTTAAAAATGAAACCGTGTGTGGTAATGTGCATCACGTGGATGTGGAAGTGGGATGGCTTTAAAGGAACATGCCAACATTTTGCTAAATTAGCTTACGGTCTTCTCCAGAGAGAGACAATGAGATAGATACCAGTTTCCTCTCTGTGCGTTCAGTAGAAAGCTATATGGCTGCATGTTAGCCTAGTTTAGCACAATGAATGGAAGCGGACATGTACGGGTAGCCTTCGGGAGAGGTGTTAGTTGGATAATGCGTAGGCTACCCGTGCATGTCCGCTTCCATTAATTGTGCTAAGCTAGGCTAACGTGCAGCCATATAGCTTTCTACTGAACGCACAGAGAGGAACGCACAGAGAGGAAACTGGTATCTATCTTCTTGTCTCTCTGGAGAAGACCGTAAGCTAATTTCCCAAAATGTTGGCGTGTTCCTTTAAAAAGCAGAGCTATTTAGAAGTGTATTTTGAACCCTTCAAACTGCTAACCTGTTTGGAGCCTCTAGGCCACAGATACAGTTCCTCTCTCCCTGTGTCTTCTCTTCAGTCAACCTTATCTCTGACACAACTTGCCACCACCAGCCAGGTTCTCACCCCCTCCATCTGTCACGGACGGTGGCAGACACCGATAAGAGCCTCTAAAATCTCTAAACAACCAGAAGGTGATAGTCACACCAGCGTTCCAAAACCGCTTGCCCACTTTCACTTTTGGATAGTTTGATGTCAAACTTCGGGATTAACTTCATCAATCAGCATAAATTTCACATTTAATTAATTCATATCACATCAACGGAAGCAGACATGGACCAATTAGGTGTAACCCCCTTCTGGCACAAATGAGGAGCCATAAAGTTTCAAAGAGCAACAAAACAGCTTGGCCAAGCAAAGCGGGTTATGGCCAATATCCATGAATCTTATTTAGTGCCAGTGTGGCACTGAACTACACGTGTAGGGAGACAGCTGTGACGGAGTGTTTGGATGGTAACGCTAACCTTGCAGTGACACCCAGTGTGGAGGAAGACAAATTAAGTCCATGTATCCCAGTGATGCCTCATTTACTAGCGAGCTCATATTCACTGTACATCCTCGACCTACGGTGTCAGAGATCTACAGTAGCTTGGTCTGAGCCATTAATCTCTCGGGCGACACAAGCACAGTTTTACCATCGCACACTCTTCACAACCTCTGGGGGGAAGTGAAGAAACGCCTACCACAGTGAGAGTAACATGCCGACCTTGTCGTAACGTCGTACAGTAGCATAGGCCTCACGCGGGACTGTTGCAGAGTGCCAATTGTAATTAGGGGTGACAGTGGCTCAGGAGGTAGAGCGGTCGTCTAGTAATCAGAAGGTTCCCCTTTTAGATTCCGGCTCCTCCCACCAGCGCTTCAAAGTGTCCTTGAGCAAGACACTTAACCCCTAACTGCTCCTGATGAGTAGACCTCATCAAGTAAAACAATGTGGATTATGTACGATGACATAATAATCACTACCAAGCAAGTCAATCGGGGAAAAACTTTGATGAATCCACTCCAGATAACTTAATCCATATTAATTCTCTCTCTCTCTCTCTCTCTCTCTCTCTCTCTCTCTCTCTCTCTCTCTCTCTCTCTCTCTCTCTCTCTCTCTCTCTCTCTCTCTCTCTCTCTCTCTCTCTCTCTTTCTCTCCCTCTCTCTCTCTCTCTCTGTCTCCAGGTGTACCAGCCCCCAGGCAGCAGCCATGTAAGAGGAGCTGGCAGCGAGTAGAGGATGTTGACGTCCAGCCAGTAAAGCAGTCCAGCTCTCTCCTCTCCTCTCCCTCCTTCCTTCCTCCCTCCCTCCCGTATGAGGACGAGAAGATGACTATCACCAGCCGGCAGTCCTTCAATGTCCTGATGGTCATTTTCCTCCTGCTGTCCACTGCAGGTCTGTCCACTGTCTGTCTGTCTGTCTGTCTGTCTGTCTGTCTGTCTGTCTGTCTGTCTGTCTGTCTGTCTGTCTGTCTGTCTGTCTGTCTGTCTGTCTGTCTGTGTGTCTGTGTGTCTGTGTGTATGTGTGTATGTCTGTCTGTCTGTCTGTCTGTCTGTCTGTCTGTCTGTCTGTCTGTCTGTCTGTCTGTCTGTCTGTCTGTCTGTCTGTCTGTCCGTCCGTCCGTCCGTCCGCCCGCCCGCCCGCCCGTCTGTCTGTCTGTCTGCCTGCCTGCCTGCCTGCCTGTTAAAAATACATTGAGAGTGTGTTTCCCTCCTCTGGTTTGTGGTTGAATGACATGGAATGTTCAGGCGGGACTTCACATAGCGATTGATTGGAACATTAACCAAAGATAACGAGCAAAGTTTATGTTCACATTAGCCTTTGCTATAAATGGCGGGAGGGGGAAGCAGGATTATATTAAAACTGGTGATCCTTATTGGGTGGAGTTTTTATGTACGCCCCAGAGTGCAGGATGGCTCTGCAAAAAGAGAAGACAGAGAATAATGGAATTTTGATCTAAAAATAGGATGAAATGTATCTAAAATACTTGTACAGTAGCCTACATCCAGGGATACGAGGCAGCAAAAAGTTCATTCTCACTCCACTGGGTCTTTAAACATCGTTACTATTTATTTACAGCCAGGCATGGAAGTGGCAATTTCCCACTCATTTCGAAGTAGACTTGTAACTTGTTGCCACAATTTCTCAGTTTTATTTTTTTCATCTCACAGGTGAGATTGTAAACTGTGTGCTCCAGAGCCAAACTGTTTACTGTATCCTAAAATTGAGAGGTGTTAATGTAATTAACAACATGGTTATATTTACAGTGTTGCCTGGACCAACACCAGCTGTTTCCTATCTAATAGGCCCAGCCCCCCCCCCCCCAACCCCACCCCGCCTCTCCTCTCTCCAAACCTTTAAGTCTTGCATCATTAGATGACTTTATGGTCCACTTCCGATGCTGAGGTGCTATGCTTCCTTATTGCCAATTCACCTGCCTATAACCGCTGACCCCTCCTTTATGTATCGAGGATTTATGGGATGTCAGGGCCGTCAAAAAATAAAAGAAATAAAAATGTCTTTCAAATGCCGTGTCGAGATCTATGAGTGACATTTATGAATAACAGGCCTGAATGACTTTTTACTGGCTGTGATAAAAACCTGTATGTTTCAAAGGAAAACATAGCCAAAAAGGAACAAAATCCGTACCAGATAATCTCGTAGTTTTGCAACTCATTATCTAGGCAGGAATCATAGCGGCTTGTCTAGTCACTGAAAAAAGTCAAGTGAGTTCTTTTTTAATTTAATTTTTTTTCGCTGTGAAATCTATCTTTAACTTTAAATCCTCCTGGGTGCTTCATTACCTCTACGTCCACTTCTCACTCTACTTCCCCATTCTATGGAAAGCCTGTCAATTGACCTGTCTCAAACCCTGCCCCCTTTTCTTGATCCTCCAATCACAACTGTCGCTTACCTCGGACAAACCAAGTTTGTCCGAGGTAAGCGACAGTTGTGATTGGAGGATCAAGAAAAGAGGGCAGGGTTTGAGACAGGTCCATTAGAGTAGTCGTGGGGGAGGATTGCTCGGCCTCCGGCACGCCGACGTACCGAGCTAATTATAATAATGAAAGAGCTTGTCTCTTTCAAAAGCCAATCTATCCCCTGTCTGATTATGAAAATACTTTTATCACTTCATCGTCAGCACATTACGACACGCCCGCCTCAACGCCGAATCACAGCCTGAGCATGTTCACTGATGATGTTATCCGGGCTCCCATTGATCGCTGAAAGGAAACACGAGACAACAACAAGGACATGGCCTTCGATATAGGCAGCTTCCGTATCGGTTCTCACACAGTTAGCACATTATGTCTAGTGGTGTCGTTCATCTTCTCCAACCAAAGCAGAACATGCTTGCATTGTTTTATGAGCTGTGATATAGACTTGCCAAATATAGGATGCCAAGTGGCTGATTCTGATTGGTTGTGAGGGCGTCAATCAAGTGGTTGTGACATGTGTGTTAACCATCATCAACCCTGAAAATGTACACATTATCTCTGGTCCATTTAGCTGACAGACTGGTAATTGGTGATCATCTACAGGAGCCTGAGCTGCCAAATTATGTTTCTGTGTTCAATTATAGACAGAGGGCGGGCAGATTGGGGGCTGCCAGAATACATTTGGATGCTTCCAAACTCAAAGAACAATTGACTAATTCCACACTTTTTTGTGAGTCATCAGAACATTGAACACTGATCTCTCCACACACAAGCACACATGAACACACACACACACACACACACACACACACACACACACACACACACACACACACACACACACACACACACACACACACACACACACACACACACACACACACACACACACACACACACAAAGAGGTCACTTTAAACATAACTGGATGTTTTTGTATAGTATAATCAGGATAGCATAGTGACATAGGGTATAACTGTATATTGTATAGTAGTGTACATAGGACTCATTGCCTTTTGTATTTTATCTTAGTATTTTTATCATGTCTATTTTATTTCTATTTTATTTTATTCTATTATTATTATTTGTATTTTTTGCACAATCGAAGCGGACATGGCCACCTTCATTTCACTATATGTCTTGTGTGTGTATGTGATTAATAAACCTCTTGAATCTTGAGTCTGATTTCGGCATTAGCTTGTCTGAAGGTCTCCCCTCTCCCTCCCACTCCACAGCCCTCTCGGCTCATTACAGAGTGTGTGAACCCTACACCACGACCAGCGACCACAAGGAGATCTACCACTTTGGGTTCTACTGCCCCCGCCTCACGGACGACAAGGCCTACATGTTCTGCTGCATCCCCAACAGCACGGCCTTCAAGTACTGCTGCAACGAGTCAGAGTACCAGGTGGTCATGCAGAAGAACGTCACCACCTCGGACGGCTACGCGCATAAGTGAGTACCGACGCACTGTTGAAAATAAGACTGCCTTGTCAATGCTTCACTCCTTAGAGGGTGTTGGTCATCAAAAAAACAAACAAAGGTTGACCTCATTGTAGAAAAATTGGGACTCACTCCAGTTGATTGGGTTAGATTATTTAAATGATAGATTATAAATGATAGAAGCCAGAGCTTGACCTCAATGCCTAATAGTACCAACACACTGCCTAATAGTACCAACACACTGCCTAATAGTACCAACACACTGCCTAATAGTACCGACACACTGCCTAATAGTACCGACACACTGCCTAATAGTACCAACACACTGCCTAATAGTACCGACACACTGCCTAATAGTACCGACACACTGCCTAATAGTTCAGACACACTGCCTAATAGTTCAGACACACTGCCTAATAGTTCAGACACACTGCCTAATAGTTCAGACACACTGCCTAATAGTACCGACACACTGCCTAATAGTTCAGACACACTGCCTAATAGTACAGACACACTGCCTAATAGTACCGACACACTGCCAAATAGTTCAGACACACTGCCTAATAGTACCGACACACTGCCTAATAGTTCAGACACACTGCCTAATAGTTCAGACACACTGCCTAATAGTTCAGACACACTGCCTAATAGTTCAGACACACTGCCTAATAGTTCAGACACACTGCCTAATAGTTCAGACACACTGCCTAATAGTTCAGACACACTGCCTAATAGTTCAGACACACTGCCTAATAGTACCGACACACTGCCTAATAGTACCGACACACTGCCTAATAGTTCAGACACACTGCCTAATAGTTCAGACGCACTGCCTAATAGTTCAGACACACTGCCTAATAGTTCAGACACACTGCCTAATAGTACCGACACACTGCCTAATAGTTCAGACACACTGCCTAATAGTTCAGACACACTGCCTAATAGTTCAGACACACTGCCTAATAGTTCAGACACACTGCCTAATAGTTCAGACACACTGCCTAATAGTTCAGACACACTGCCTAATAGTTCAGACACACTGCCTAATAGTACCGACACACTGCCTAATAGTTCAGACACACTGCCTAATAGTTCAGACACACTGCCTAATAGTTCAGACACACTGCCTAATAGTACCGACACACTGCCTAATAGTACCGACACACTGCCTAATAGTACCGACACACTGCCTAATAGTACCGACACACTGCCTAATAGTTCAGACACACTGCCTAATAGTACCGACACACTGCCTAATAGTTCAGACACACTGCCTAATAGTTCAGACACACTGCCTAATAGTTCAGACACACTGCCTAATAGTACAGACACACTGCCTTGTCCCCATAAAGATCAACAGTGACCCTATAGACTAGTGTTATGTTGCTGACTGTAGTGTAGATCATTGGGCAGCAGTGGCCTTAATGTTGGAAAAGCGGGCTTGTGAACGGAAGGATCACAGGTTCGATCCCCCAGACTGGCAAGATACATCTGGGTGGGGAAGTGAAGCTCTCCCCACCCTCAATACCCACCGTTGAATAGCCCTTGAGCAAGGCACTTGACCCCTAACTGCTCCAGTGGAGCTGTTCAGTGGCCAACAGTAAAGGATTGTGGATGTAGCTACTAGGCAGCTCCCAGGTGTGTGAAGTAAGTTGTTGCTGAAAAAGAGCATCTGAAAAATCTGTCAATAGGAAATGTACTGTAGCTTGAGAGAGTTGAAAAGTGAGTTGAGTCCGAGCAAACAGCAAGGTGAAACAGTTTGGCACGCCACTTCTCCTCAAACGAGGAGGGAAGAGTCTGTTACTGACTTACTGATGAGCCATTGGCTCCCCTGACAGTTGCACCCTTATTTTTTTTTGATCTACTTTTTCTCCCATTTTCTATTTTTCTCCCATCCCAATTTCGTATCGTCCAATTCTACCCTCCCCTGTCTCGAACGCTGTTAGGCCATGCCTCCCACAAGCCGGCTGTAATGTGGACGAAGCCATACATTGCACGAGTCCCCTCCGGTACTCGAGGTAGCAGCCGTCGCATCTTTTTACCTGCACAGCGCGATCTTTCAGCGTCGGGGGTCTGCGTTTGGAGGGCACGCCGCCCCCGTCGCTTCCTGATTCTACTGCGCAAGCGCACCAACCGACCTGTAGGAGTCGCTGTCCACAACGTCCGATCCCCACCCATCAGCTTCCCACCCCCTAATACGGCCAATGTGTATTAGTATGAACGACCAG
Organism: Notolepis coatsorum; assembly: GCF_963971535.1. Taxonomy (NCBI): domain Eukaryota; kingdom Metazoa; phylum Chordata; class Actinopteri; order Aulopiformes; family Paralepididae; genus Notolepis; species Notolepis coatsorum. The sequence continues at coordinate 88,464,705 of NC_140182.1, read as the reverse complement.
CTAAACTGAAAGCAATGCGGAGAGCTGGGCTCGAACCCAGCGTCTCCTGCATTGGTGGTGAGCGCCTTGCCCACTGCACCACCTAGCCGCCTCAGTTGCACCCTTATTGACACCATTTTGCCATTTTGCCTCGTGCACATTGATCTACACCTACGGAGGGATTGAGAAACGTTGCTGTGAGGATACAGTGCAGATGCTGAAACCAATCATTACTGTCATGCTGCGTGAGTGGAACCCCTGCGCATGACAGCACACAGGGGGAAAAACAGGTTTCAAGTTCAAACTATAGACCTTTTCTAACTTGACAACATAAACATTCGAAATAGGCGCCATTTGTATTTTCTGTTGCGATGTTTGTTAATACAGTTGATGACAGGAAATAAACAGGGGCCAAAGCTTGTCCCCTAGCAACGGAATAGCAACAGAATACTTCTGAAAAGGCCTATACTGTCAAATGAGATGTAGCTGAGTCATACTATTCAGTGCTATACAGTGAAATACATTTACATTACAAACAGTACCATGCTATCCATCATAGTGATCATTCGCTGTGCTAAAGCTCTATCACAGTATTTTCACGACAGACAACAAACGCACACAGTGAACTGAAACACAAAGGAGTTCGAGCTGACGGGTGATCGGTGCAGAGAAATGAGCCTCTTGGTGTGTGGGAGCTCTCAGCGGGGGGAGCAGTGGTGACAGAAACACACAGCTCTCTCCACTAATGCCTTATCAGCAGGGCTCTGTCTCCCTCTGGCCGTTCACACTGCCCTGCGACCGCTCATGATATTTCATTTAGTGGCAGAATGCCTGATGGGTGGACTGTTTCATCCCAGCTCACTGGACAGTCTACAGCTGCTCAGCCTGATATTTACCTCGGATAAACAGTTTGTCGCCCTGCCCTCCTCTCCCCCTGACAGGTGAGGCTAGAGGTGTAGTGGAGATCAGCATTGCTTGCCCCTCCATGGTTTAATTAATTGCATTTATATAGCGCTTTTCTGGACACTCAAAGCGCTTTACAATGTAGGGTGGAAATTGCCTGGTTTCTTCTCCATGGCCATAAATTAAGAATACAATACAATACAACGGTATATCAATAATTGTCTTTGGCCCATCCGACAGTTCATAAAAATTATTCACAAAAACACAGCACATCAAGTGCAAATAATCAAGGTAATAGATACAGTAGACACAATATACTGTAGTAGAGACTAGAAATAAAAAGGTTATTAAATGACTCGAAATTAAGCGGGATAACTGCATTCACATCCACACAGCACTGCATTCACATCCACACAGCACTGCATTCACATCCACACAGCACTGCATTCACATCCACACAGCCCTGCATTCACATCCACACAGCACTGCATTCACATCCACGCAGCACTGCATTCACATCCACACAGCACTGCATTCACATCCACACAGCCCTGCATTCACATCCACACAGCCCTGCATTCACATCCACACAGCACTGCATTCACATCCACACAGCCCTGCATTCACATCCACACAGCCCTGCATTCACATCCACACAGCCCTGCATTCACATCCACACAGCACTGCATTCACATCCACACTGCATTCACATCCACACAGCACTGCATTCACATCCACACAGCCCTGCATTCACATCCACACAGCATTCACATCCACACAGCACTGCATTCACATCCACACAGCACTGCATTCACATCCACACTGCATTCACATCCACACAGCACTGCATTCACATCCACACAGCCCTGCATTCACATCCACACAGCACTGCATTCACATCCACACAGCCCTGCATTCACATCCACACAGCACTGCATTCACATCCACACAGCCCTGCATTCACATCCACACAGCCCTGCATTCACATCCACACAGCCCTGCATTCACATCCACACAGCACTGCATTCACATCCACACAGCCCTGCATTCACATCCACACAGCACTGCATTCACATCCACACAGCACTGCATTCACATCCACACAGCCCTGCATTCACATCCACACAGCATTCACATCCACACAGCACTGCATTCACATCCACACAGCACTGCATTCACATCCACACTGCATTCACATCCATGCAGCACTGCATTCACATCCACACAGCACTGCATTCACATCCACACTGCATTCACATCCACACAGCACTGCATTCACATCCACACAGCCCTGCATTCACATCCACACAGCACTGCATTCACATCCACACAGCCCTGCATTCACATCCACACAGCACTGCATTCACATCCACACAGCACTGCATTCACATCCACACAGCACTGCATTCACATCCACACAGTACTGCATTCACATCCACGCAGCACTGCATTCACATCAACACAGCACTGCATTCACATCCACACTGCATTCACATCCACACAGCACTGCATTCACATCCACACTGCATTCACATCCACACAGCACTGCATTCACATCCACACAGCACTGCATTCACATCCACACAGTACTGCATTCACATCCACGCAGCACTGCATTCACATCCACACAGCACTGCATTCACATCCAAGCAGCACTGCATTCAAAGTCACGCAGCTCATCGCAATGACATCGACAGTGAATACAGTAGGCAAAAATAAAATTGCAGTTAAAAGTTAAGAATTGAGTAGGCTAACCGCATGCAGAATTGATTAGTTCTTGTATATGTTCTTTGTTGCCAAAGGCGTCCCGTAACGCTTGCCAGATCTTAGCCTCACAAACATGGGGATGTGAGGGTTTGTGATCCACAGAGCTTTCCTCCTCCTCTGTTCCCAGAGAGCCCCCGACTGGCTCTGTGGTCTTCTGATGAGTTTACTGGCTACATTGACCACCCTCGCCAGCTTGCTGCTGATCCCCAGACCATACAGTAATCTTAAAGGACAGCACACTTTCGATGAGAGACTTGTGTTGGCTTACTCCAACGCTGTTAAGTTATCTAAGCAGATACATTTGTTGCATACATTTCTTAAAAACGTAATCAACATTCACAGAGAAAGTTGTCTACAGTTTCAACTTGCAGATTCCTCATTATGAGAGGCTTAGTAGCAAAGTCCTGTTTAGAGGAGATGATCAGTTCCTTTGTTTTACTGGGATTTAACTCCAGTGCAGTGTTGTGACACCAGGTCTGGATGGGAGTATGGTTCAGGTATGCCAGTTCTCTAATCACATCACCCCTGTACAAAAGGATGACAAAAGCCATATCATCTACATTTGTCCATATGATAGTGGAGTATTGGTTTTTAGTGTGAGTTGAAGATCATTCCAGGAAACTGGTGCATCAAAACAAAAGGCAGACTTAAGTTCAGACATACCAAGTTCAGACTGAACTCGTGGGACCCTCTTAGCATGCAACCTTTTTAGGACGATTTGCCCACCGGCACTTTGGCGACCCCTAGTGGCTCGGGTGTGCATATTTTGTAATACAATATATATATATCGAATTGAAGGCTTATTTGTTGCCTGTCGATAGCGTCAAAATCCGACAAAATCCGTTCAGCGGTTCTCGAGTTACATGCCGGTATTTGAGGCTTGTGCAAAGTACACGGTATTGCGCAAAATACCACTCCCGACTCTTGGCACAGTAGTTCCGGCAATCTAGATCCGATCTCGAAAATTATTGTGGATCGTTGTAGCCAATGAGTGTGGCTTTCCAATGATAACCCACGTGGGGATGTATGAATCTAAAAAACAAAAAAAAACGAACGAGCGAAAACAGGAAGAGAAAAACAGCCGAATGAATTGAAGTCTATGAGAAAACTCAGTTTTTCTTTTGTACACAGTTTACCAAAATCACCCCTAATCACTCATTTCTGAATGGATCTTTATGAAATCTTTGTAAGCCATACCACCTTCTGGGGAAATACTACCTCTGGACTACTAACTACCACCGAAAAACTTGAGTAACAAGTTTTTCTACAACTCAAGTTCAGACCTATGTTACTCTATTACGTTAGCACTAAAAGTGAATTTTTCTTCAGAATGTCATCTTTCAAAAGAGACCAGGCTCATGCATGTGCTATAAGTATAAAATATGTTGTTTTGGTTTGCAAAAAAAGTATGCAGTCCTCAAAAACGAAAACTAAAATGGCCATTGCAGGTTAAGAGGTTAAGTGTAAGCCAATGTTTTGAGCGGGTCAGATAAGGTCCATAATTCCAATCAAGCATCATTGTGATATATGGTGGCAATTTTCCATCAATGGTCTTGGTCTTAAAGATAAACAGATACCAATGTCTATTTTGTCTTTCTGATAGAGAAGACCAACCCGCCTTATCATACAGGATGCAATGATGCGTGCCAGTTATGAATCTAAAAGTAGAATGAAAGACGGTCTCTAAGGGTAAAAGAGTGGACAAGGCAGCATTTCTATAAATTACCTCATCATAATCCAAAACTGACATAAAGATAATCAACAATCTTCTTTCTGCAAATCATAGGGAAGCTTGATTTGTTTCTGTAAAATAACCCAATCTTTTGTCTCAGCTTGCTAGTGAGATTGCATGTGGTATTTAAAAGTCAATTTTTCATCAAGCCAAATGCCAAGATATTTATATTCAGTGACTCTCTCAATAGTGGATCCATTTAGAGTAGATATACACAAGCAATTAAAATCTACGTTTCTTGATCTAGAAAATAGCATCAATTTAGTTTGACTAGCATTCAGCAGTCAGCACCAGCTTGATGAGAGCTTCCTGCAGAGCATCAAAGGAACGTTGGAGGTTATCCACTGCTAGCTGAACTGAGGCAGCAATACAATAAATTATATTATCATCCACATACAAATGGGCTTGACAGCCATTCAATGTAGAGACTATATCGTTTATATGAATAGTGAAGAGGACTGGGCCCAGAATTGAACTTTGCAGTACACCCTTTGTTATCTGCAAAAATTCAGACTCACCGCTCTATCAAGACCAATATTACCTAGTTTTTGCAAGAGCAGATGATGGTCAACTGTGTCAAATGCTTTAGACAGGTCAACAAAAAGGGCAGCAGTGTTTTCTATTATCTAATGCAGTTATTAAATCATTATTGACTAAGGTGACAGCTGAAATGGTTGTTCACTAATAATTACATGACATTTGCTAAACAGGGTAATTTAGAAATTGGTCGATAGGTCCTCTTTGTCACCACCTTCATTTTCCAAACACTAAGGAAATGACCTCCTAAGATGGAAAGAAGTTCAGCAATAATTGGAGATTTTTATTTAAAAAGGGGGGGGGGGGGGGGGAACCCGCATATATATCGGTATCGGTTGATATCGGTATCGGAAATTAAGAGTTGGACAATATCGGGATATCGGATATCTGTAAAAAAGCCAATATCGAACATCCCTACTTGCAATGCTTCTAATACAAAGAGGTAGAGGGATTGAATTGGATTTGGGAGCATGTTCCATTGAGCACATACCATCATCAGCAGCTATGGCAGGCCCTTTGTACAGTATGTCTTATCAAACAAATTCCCTGCATCTCCAAAGTGCTTGTTAAATGTTAAACAAATATAATTTCAGTCCGAAATCACATCGTACTTGATATGCATAGGCAGATCATTTGTGGGTTTGTTTTTATTCAAATTAGCTGCTTTCCAGAAATTAGCCGGATTAGAGTAGGAGGTTAAAATAAATTCCGACTTGGCTTTTCTCACTGCAGAGGTGCATTTATTTAGAATCTGTTTGAATGATGTGTGACAATGTGAAGTGTCACGAGAGTCTGGCACAAGACCAAGCAATGTTCCTCTCTTTAAACAAGGCTGACAACTCCTGAGAACCATGGTGTTATTCTTAAGCATTACATCACGCGACAGAGTGTGTTATAGAAATTAGATCACGCCTACAGTATGGGTGGTTGTTAGGCTCGAGGCGCAGCCGAGGGTCGTTAGACCCCCATAAGTGTGATCTAATTTCTATAACACACTCTGTCGCATGATGTAATGCTTTTATACAATGGCCGAAATTATCCAACCTTATTGCTATACAATAAACACACAGTAATTGAAGCATAATGGAGATTTATTCACAAAACCATCCGCAGAAAGTAGGTCCCAAAAAAAATTATTTAAGAAGATGCCTCCGTGTCTAGAAGCAGCTGGGATGTGCGCGCGGTGCTTCAAAGCATGCCATCTAACAAAACCAATTACATAATCCAACATTGTGTACACAACTAACATATTCCAGTTAACAGTATCTTTTTTTTATTATTTGTTACGAATATATCCATACTTCAATGAAATCGCTTTGTGCGACAGTGTCCTTTTGCAGAGGCAGGTTGCTACAAAGCATGCCATCTAACAGTGAAATTACCGGTTGTTATTGGATTGATTGATTGATTGAACATTTTATTACCAGATTGCAGAATGGGTACAATACAGTACAGCTCAATACACACAATTGTTAAGAGGATGCAGACCAGAGAAAGACTTTTGTCTTGTTTACATCAGGGTCCCCCATTTTCAATGCATCATAACATATATGACATACAGATAGACAGTGATACATCTATACATAGGTTGCTACAAAGCATGCCATCTAACAGTGAAGTTAGCGGTTGTTATTTGATTGATTGATTGAACATTTTATTAACAGTGAAATGACAGTGTCCTTTTGAAGGAGAGGGAGGTTCTACAACGAATGCCATCTAACAACACACTTCCCGCGATTTATATTTTGTTTCACAATGAGTCATGACCAACCAATTACATAATCCAACATTGTGTAAGCAACTAACACATTCCACGTGACTTTATCATTTTTGAATGAGTCGTTATGACGCTATCAATACATCCATTCATAAAGATTATTGTCCGCCATCTTGGTTTCATTCCTAAAAACACGAACGGCGGAGTGATTAGGAAACAAAGTAATTCGGTTGTGGGCGGGTTCTGGGATCACGTGGAGTGTGTTATGAGAAATAACAACATCTGAAAGAAGTGTTTCAGCCAATCAGAATCAAGAAATGTGCATGCATTGTATAATATCTTTTATTCTAAACGTCTTAACATGCCTATCAACGATTGAAGTAAGTCTTCACAAAGAAACCCAGAGCCGAAAACTCAACTGTGAGGTGTATATCACTATGTGTTGATAAGTGTCTAAAATTTATTTTAGTAACTGTGTGAGATTTTGTTTTTATTAAGCGCATACTTTTAATACAAGCAATTAGACAGTGATCACTAATGCCATGTTCAAAAACACTGCAGGTTGTAATTTTGTCAGGCCTATTGAACAATGAAAGATCTATTAAATTAGAGTAGACCTGGACATTTTGTCTGGTGGGTTCCATTATTAACTGGGATAAATTAGGGTTAGCACTAATCTCCTTAAGATACTAAGGAGCGCGTGTGCATGTGACGTCATTAAAACATAGTGCAACCAGAGATAAAATCTGGATATATCTGAATATCTCTAGATCAGACCTGCTAAAGCAACTATAGAACTTAGATCAGCAGATGGTGGTCTGTAGACCCCTATTGCTAACCCATGCCATGAGGTAGGACCTAACTGAACTCTGAAATCCATAACATTTAGGTCTAGTATCGTTGACTAAAAACACACTTCTTCAATCAATATCTAATGAAAAAATTAACCGAACCTTCGTACTGTCTTTTAGTATCATGCACTTTGCTACTAAATAATCTTCCTTGCCTATATTACTACCTACTATGCTAATATGTTTTACTTAATGTATGTTGTACTCAATACTGTAGCACCCAAGTTCAACACTGTTTGATGAACATTGTTACTTTGATGCCAGGGTTGTACCCTTCCTGCTGACCTGTTGTACAGAACTTGTAAGTCGCTTTGGATAAAAGTGTCAGCTAAATTAAATGTAGTAACGGCATCTAAATCTGACACAGAAAGACCTGATTTAACATACACTCCTCCCTTCCAAGCTCTATCCACTCTGTATGTATCATCATAGCCCATTAAGGCAACATCACTAATATGATTTGTGAGCCATGATTCACTTAAAATCAGCAGATCAGGATCAGTCTGGAGAACTAGAATATTAATATGATATTTCTCGAGGAAGCTTCTAATGTTCAGATGAATTATTTCTAAAGCATTTCTATTTTTAAAAAGCAGCAGGGTTAAGTGGAGAAAATGCAATGGGAAGCGTCATACTGGTATGTAGGGGGATTGAAATGAAGTTAGAAACAATGATCCTCATTCTCGAACTGACATACGTGAAAGTTACCAAGGAATTCCTTCGTAACTCGATTTACGAACTTATTCGGCATTCTCGAATGACTTCGTATTGACAGACCAGTGTGTGCCCATGTTTTTAACAGCTTTCTTTGGGAGAAGTCCTTGGGGATTGCGGTCACTTGATTCTACAGACATCCGTGGAATTAAATAATTATAATGATAATAAACGCGACAATATTTGTATCATTAACAATTACATTTGACTCAATGAGGCATCTTGAGCATTACACACACTGCAAACTAAATATATAAGAAGTAACGCAATCGCCGCGGATATAGCTACTGTATAGTGGAATAGACTGTATTAATATACCATATACCGCCTTGTTCTCTATGATATTATTTATTGTTAGTTTGATTTATTCTAAGTAATAAATAAATGCATGGAGAAACGGCTTGGTGGGGCAGGCTCAGCGCACACTTTAACTAAAACGACCTGACACAGACATGATGTAAGCACTATGGGTCTAAAATCATTAAGAAAAGTAGCACCTGTTCTTTTGGGACTATATGAAAGAGCTTCCAAGAGCTAATCAAATTTTTTATAATCTGGTAAAAACTCCTTTTAGCTGAGTGGTACAGTCCTTGTGTACCCTTCCTTTCAGACCATCAGGACTTGATGCCTTGTTTGGCTTCAGCCGTCCCAGAGCAGCTGTTACCTCTTGTTCTGTTAACTGTATGGGGGGACAAACTGGGAGACTGCTCCAAATTGCATCACATTCAGAGCTATGGTCCTTTGTGTCAAATCTGCTATAAAAAAAAACATTCAGTTCATTGACAAAGGATGGAAAGTTTGTAGCATGACATTATTGCATCTTAGCCTCTCTACCCATCATGATATTAAAGCCTGACCAGGCCTGTCTCACATCACTTGTACAGAATTGTCCTTCTATCTTTTTATCCTCCACTTAGGCTTTCCTTATCTCTACTCCTCCTCAGTGAGTGATGGGATCTTTTGGCTCTGTTCCTTTCCAAGAACCGTTCAAACGAATGGCTCATTGTTAAAAAATTATTTGGTGGTTACTTGGTTTATCAGTCTTAAATCTAAATATTTTGTTTATCCGCGGAATAATCACTAGGATATTTATAGGATAAGATTTGGATCCGATTCAAACGTAGATACTTAGCCCTCAAATCATTCAAATGTTTTTGTGAACACTGGTGCCATCACCTCCACAGAATGCTGCTTTCTTTTCATCAAGGCTGCTTTCCAACTCTTTAGTCATCCATAGTTTATTATTTGGGAAAATGTTGATAGTTTTAGTTTGGGCAACATTGGCTTCACATGAGTTAATAAGAGGTTATAGTGTCCGTGAGTTTGTGACCGTCCACCAGACAATAGTCAAATAAAGTGTCCTATATTGTGTCCTGGAAGCAGGGACTCTGAGTTATTCTTTCTCGCCTTCAGACCAAATATGGATGTCCTTGGTAGTGGGCTTTTCCCTTTTCACTCTGGCTCTGTCTTTTGGAAGGAGATGTATTACATTATGGCAGACCGCTTTATATATTTATATATTTGCAAAACACAGATCCGGGATTCGGGTGGAGCAAGTTACACAGGTGGCATATTGGTCCGGTGTTGGCAAATTACACCTTATGTCATAGGTGTTAAAATCACCAAGGATGAATTCAGGATGGTCTCCGGAACGGGAAAGCATATTATTATAGCTTTCTGCTGTTCTGCTGGCAGCCGTTTCATTATCAGGGCCAGACACAGCATTATGATTATTTGTCTGAATTCTCTCGGACGGTAAAATGGTCTGAATGACGCTGTCAAGATTTCAAAGTCTGGGGTGCACACTTGCTCTCATACAAAAATTACCATCCTCCCCTTACCGACTTTTGTGCTTTAAAGGTGAAATACGTAAACATTTTCTATGTATAAAAATTACTGCGGCTGGGTGGCGCAGTGGGCAAGGCGCTCGCCACTGACACAGGAGATGCAGTGTTAGAGGGTGGGAAAGCCGGTGGTGGGGATTGGACGTTGTGGACAGCGACTCCTACAGGTCGGTTGGGTGACGCCTGTACAGCAGAAACAGGAAGTATCAGGGGCAGCGTGAGCCTCCCACGCGTTACTCCTCACCACTGAGAGTTCGAGCTGTCTGGTGAAAAGATGCGACAGGCTGCCTCCTCGTGTACCGGAGGGGACACGTGATGCAAGGCTTCTATCCTCACTACAGCCGACCAGTGGGAGGCATAGTCTAGCAACGTTCAAGACAGGGGAGGGGAGAATTGGAATTACGAAATTGGGATGGGAGAAAAATAGAAAATAATGAGAAAAAGTGGATCAAAAAAAATGAATTACTAGATAGCATAGTCGTAGAACCCTTGAATTAATGCTCCTGTTAGAGTCTTCAAGATATTCTTGTTTACCAGAGAGGAGATCCTGTACAAAAATCTTGTTCGTTGGTTGACTTTTTTGATTACATTGGTTGCCAGCTACTTATCAACTCCATGATTAATACAGAGATTTGGGTGATGTACCCCAGTTTGCCAGTAGCTTTCACTCCATTTCAGGCTAATTTGAATTCTCAATCTAGCTCAAAGAAAATAATAGTGCCGTGCATTTTAACAATGCAGACAACAACTTCCACGATCGCACGCTCCTTCACAACATCATCAAACAATGTATTTTGTTATTGTTTTGAGTGAGAGACCCCATAGTGGCATAAGAATGACATACTGTACGTTTTAAATTCATCTTGATCTGCTCTTATCACACTATATATTTCCAGCACAGCAGTGTGCTGCCCCTTCAGCTATGTCTCCATAAAACACATGACTTTGTCTGAAGTGTGAATCACACCCTCCACAAATTCATCCAGTTTGTTGTTCAGGGAGAGCACACTCGATAGTGTGATGTAAGGAAGGCAGTGCTGGAAAATAACTATGTATTTTTTACTCATTTTAGGGGACATTATACTTTTACTTTTACTACATGTAGTTACTTTTAAGAAAAAGATTTAGTATAGAAAACATGGCAAAAATGTATGAATATTATGTACTTTCACATTTGAAGCCTGTTAACTTCAAGAGGACGTAATCAGAGCAGCTTAACTGGACCACATACCACTTTAACATAATCTTAGGAGGTCAATGGATCGAGGATTGAATTCTCCCAAGCACTGGAATACACAAACGTCATGTGGAATACGTACTTTTACTTTAGATACTTAAGTACATTTAATAGCAAATACTTCTCTACTTTTACTTAAACCAGAGTACTCATTTATCTGGGTATTTCTACTTTTACTTAAGTAAAGGTACTGTGTACTTCTTCCACCATTGAAGGAAGGAGGGAATCTGCAGCCATATCTCTTCAACCACGGCTTTAACACCTCCTTTCCGCAGTTTCCTCACTCTTCCGCTATCCGTGGAATTCCGCTATCTGTATATCTGCTTCCATTCCGCTACAGATCAGCTAGCCGAGCTGTTGGCCAAAAACACCTCTCTGAGAGTTTTAAGCCAGGCTAGCTGAACCATATCCGCTTCCATTAGTTTGTGCTAAGCTAGGCTAGCTTGCAGCCGGGTAGCTTTCTACTGAGCACACAGGGAGGAAATCAGTATCTATCTTCTTGTCTGACTCTGGAGCAGACGGTAAGCACATTTCCCTTAATGTTGTCAATTTAAAGAGGAAGAGAAGACAGGTGTAAAAACGCAACTTTTCACTAACACTAACACCCCCAACCCCCCAAACCTTCCCCCTTTTGCAGTAACTATGCCGCCCTGGTCGGCGTGTGGATCTACGGCTTCTTCGTCATGGTGCTGCTGGCCCTGGACTTCCTCTACTACTCGGCCATCAACTATGAGCTGTGTCGAGTCTACCTGGAGAAGTGGGGGTTGGGAGGACGCTGGTTGAAGAAGGCCAGGAGCCAGTGGCAGAGGTCCAATGCAGCGGAGAGCGAGGGCCAGGGTCAGTCCCAGCCCCAGCCGATGGTCCACGGCCACTACCAGCCCAGACAAAGCCTCAGAGGAGAAAGCCACAGTCCCACAGTCCAGCCCTACAACACGTCCAGCGCCTGGTGAGATCCGACACCCTTCGCACATCAATTTACAGCCGATGAAGGACCATACGTCCATTTTGAAATATTCTGAAGTCAAACTGATAATCCACAGATAATGCCTTTTTGAAAGATCACTCATCAGAATTCTTGAGAAGGATGTATGGTTATTTGACCTTAGTATGTATTGTTGAACGTGAGATTTGGCTCAGATTAGTGATGGAGTCAATTGAGTGTTGTTAACTTTGAAAACCAAATTTAAAACAGATATAGGATATTTGTTGATATAATGATCACTTTATAGTAGGTCTAGCTGGATAGGAAATTCACTTAATGAAAATCCTAAGGCAATGGCTTCTATCATTTGGGTGGTAAGTGTAAAGCTAGCAGAAAATACTGGAAAAACAAGGTAAATGTCTTAGTCTTCAGAAATTAGCTCAAGGGGCCGCGTCACAAATACTCTTTCATCTCTTTTTCCTTTATTTCCTTTTTTATAAAATTCTTTCCTTAAATTCCATACCTGTGAGGCCTTTTCTTCTCTGTCATGTTTTGTACTATGTGACATTTTAGTTAGTAAACAATATGTCTTGCATACTTTTCAAAGGCCAATGGGGGGGGTCTGAACAACAATGCATCCCATACACCCGTCACGTATCACACAGACAGACAGACAGACAGACAGACAGACAGACAGACAGACAGACAGACAGACAGACAGACAGACAGACAGACAGACAGACAGACAGACAGACAGACAGACAGACAGACAGACAGACAGACAGAACTCTGCTCACAACAATTCCCTGGTGGGGAGTAAATTCAATATTTAGCCTTAACTCAATCAGCGCCAGATCCGAGAAAAGTCGGGTTAACTCGCCAACCGTTCAGCGCCAGACCCGAGTATAGTCGGGTTTTCATCGTTATTTCTTTTATTCAATATTTTTATTCATTTCTCTCACACGGACCTCAGGGTTACCATAGGGAACCACTCTGAGATCGCTAGAGTGCAATACCTGCCGCATCCTGATAGGTGGCAGTATCGCCCACCCTTTTTTTCACACCCGGTGTTACATTTAATTCACTCCGGGCGAATTTTTTTTTGGTCAGGCGATTTTAGTTTAGCGGTTCACTCCATGGCATTGAAACGCATCCAATGCCCCCGATGCATGTGTTGTGGTGGATTATCTTGGCGACACGATGGACACCAATACTGGAAATCGCGATCAGACAATTGGAATATTCTTATTGGGGTACCTCCTAGTGAAGGTAAGGACTATATGACATCAATCCTGCTTTGATCCAACCATGATTTCACATCGATCGCAACGACCATGTGTAACGTACTCCAGAATGTATGCCGTTGGTGACAATCAAAGCATCAAAAAACGACACCCCCCCTTTCATGCATTCATGATGAAACATAATACCTATTATATACATTTGATTTGGAAATAGTAGCGTGTCCAGGCGAGCAACGCCAACGCTTTTAGTAAAATTCACGTATTCCTCCATAGCGGCGTTTTATGGAATTAGCCAGGATCACTCTGAAACTATACTTATATTCACCACTGTTGTGAAGGGCCAGATTAAACCGAATGTATATATTTATTTGTATATATATATTTAATTGTATTTGTATATTCTCTAATATTCCCTGATATCCCTTGTATATTCCTTGTACAATATGCATTGAATATCCATTCTAGCCTACTGAACATCCCATAATAGTCTCCATTCTACTATTGGTCGAGACCTTGGTGCCAGGCTGCCATACCCCCCAGACCCAGTTCAAACGTACCGCTCAACATGTACGAACAAGTCCTAGTTCCGCGTAGGAATCTGGCTACCGCACCACTAATGGTACTATTTGTTCATAGTGCGTATATATACTGCGCTACTAAAGTAGGACTTCCTTTTAGTCCAGTTTCTTACCCTCCAATAGAGTGACAGACGTAAAGCCTCCCCGCGACGCCACGTGTGGGAGTAAGGCCAAGTTCGGCCTACCATCGGTATTGAGACATCGTGTATATTAATATTTGAATAGTCATATTTGGCACTATATCGTCGAGTTGGACGTAGTCTATTAAGCTAATAATAGTCTATTCATATGTAGTGCTTCGTGCGGTGAGAATACTATCGTAGTCAGTACCCCCATCGTTTCGGGTAGAACTGGCTGCTTATCCAGGGTGGCCGACCCCATGTGAGGCTGCACCCGAGGAGCCCCAGAGCCGACGAGCGAGTGGACCTGCATACCGGATTATTCTACCGACGACAGCCCGCCTTCCCAGGCACGGATTATGCTTTGTATACAGTGATTATTCTATGGATAAAGACCAACACTGCCGTGTGTTGGAAACCCCCCCCCGGAGAGGACGACAGGTGAGGAGACGCTCTACACGACGAGGTCGCTTCACGTCTCTCCATCGTGGACCGGAGGAAGCCGGCCCACAGAGAGTCCAACTGCTTTCATCTGTGGATCGAGGATCGCTGAGGCACCGAGCCGCACAACCGTGGGTTCTCCCAGGATACCCTCGGCCAGACGGATACAGCCAGACTCTACCCCCCCCCCCCCTTCTCCAGTTGTCTTACAAGCGACCGGAATTCCCCCCTAGTGTATCCAGTTCTATAATCATTAAAGTATCATTGCTATTATTCCTTAAATATTCCAGGTTGTATATTTACCGCCTGCGCCACCAGAGATTGGACGTTCTCTATTGATATACCAACGAATACTCATTTGCCATAAAAGTGCATCCTATTTCAAATCATAAATGTAATTAAGTGATTGCTCTACATACCTTTTGCTATGTATTAATTATTATTAAACGCAGACTTTCGACTTGGTACATTTGTGTTGGATCGTTTCATCTACGTGGGAGTGTTTACCATAATTATTTATGCCTAGTACTGGGTGGCCAGAGTCTAAAGTACAAGAGGTAGTGGTAGTAAGTATCATATCTAACAATACAGTCAGGGAATTGTACCCCTCAGTTACAATTGGTCCTTCGAGCCGGATGGTAATTAGTGTAATATTAATATAGTGTTATTAATATTGAAATGGCCTATGATGAACACTCCACGAAACGATCCTCCTAACCAACGCCCGCAGCGCGAACGACGGCTCCCTCAGTACTTAGAGGCTTACGCTGTCAGTCAACAACCTAGTCTTCTACTAACAGTAAACGCGGTAAAACTAGAAAGTAAAAGTATGTCTAACCCCAACGCCCAGACTACCCCGACCATAGAGGCCCCTACGGGTTCTAATGTAACTGACCAAGCTCACGGTGGGGACCAGTGGGAACCAGACATGACTTCACACCCCGCCAGTACTGAAGAAGTAGTCCCCGATGAGTCCCGGGAGGAATACAACGCTACCGAGAGAGAACTCGGCACGGAAGAAGACGGGGAGAGCACCGTGGAGATAGAGCTCCAAGGCTCCGCAAGGAGTACCCCGAGGGAAGGCTCCCCTATACAACCGCCTTCTCCCAGCGAGGCAGAGAGGACCCTACAGCAGGCCTTCCTCATCAGCCTGAACGCCGCTGCTGAACGCGACCGACTGCAGATCCAGCAGCGGAGCAAAGAAGAGCATATACGTCTAGAAATAAGACGCATTCAGATGGAAGAGAATGTGGCCCGAGACCGAGCAGACAGCCAGCGAGCAGCTGCTGGTGCTCTACGGGACGCAGAGCGCGACAGACAGCAAGCGCAACTAATAGAACAGCTGATCAGACGGACAACACCCTCTCCCTCCGCCAGAGGCTCCAGGAACTCGTCTAGACACACCTCCAGGGCGGCATCCCCTAGCCGAGTAAACAACCCTGAACTTGACCAACAGACGAGGTCTATACCCCCCACAGACCACCTCCCCCCACCGGTCCAAGCGAGACCTAGCAACCGGGAAGGAGCAGCATATCCTGTGGAGAGGCTAAACCAGAGACTACAAGCACTGGATGACCTAACTGAAGACGAAGAGGAAGAGGAGGAGAACCGCGCCCGACGACAGCACAGTACTCTACCGGACCAGGAGGTCCGGTACAGCCCAGGCTATACTCCCGCGGAGCTGCGCTACAGACCCCCGACTCTATACACGGGTGGGCACGACGCACGACCCGCACCGAGGAACAGCACCTGGACAAGCGGGCCATGGTACACTGCCGGTACCAGCCCATACCAAGGAGCGGGAGGAGACTCGCCTAGGAGGCCTCTCCCCCAACGCTCGCCGATGTATCCACAGTCAGCGTCATACATTGGCACGCCTATGGTACCCGACTTCACCCAAGAGAACCGGGCCCAGTATACAGAACTCCGCATGTGTCTGGAGACCATGTTGGTGGATGTATTGGATGAACGCCATAAATACGCCATCCTACTGAAGCACTTAAAGGTACCCCGCGCACATAATATAGCGCTCGCCTACGCGACTTCCACCACCCCATACACAGCAGCGCTGGTAGCATTGGACCAGAGGTATGGGCGCATATGGGATTACGTGATCCAGGAGATCCGACACATCGACCGCTTACCCCCAGCAATAGACAATCGAGCACTGGACGACCTGTCCATCAGAGTGCAGTCCCTGGTAGGGATGTTGGGAGCGCAGAGAGAGAAGGGGAGGCATGAACTTTACGCCAACTCCAATGTGGAAAGGATCTTGGAGAAGCTGCCGCCCGCTCGACAGGAGCGTTTTAGGCGGCAGAGAGACCACCGAGACCCGAATGGCCCCGAACCGAACCTCCTCGATCTAGCAGACTTCCTGGCGAGAGAAGTCAGCAGCCTACAGCTAGATACATTCGGACGGAGCACCCCTGGCTCCAGAGAAGGAACCAGACGACTAAATGATGGAAGAAGATCGGTGACTGTGATGCACCAATCGGAGTCAGTACCGAGCAGCAGGAGCCACAGTACCCCCTCCAGAACGGAGAAGTGGAAGATAGTGTGCCCCTACTGTGAGAAAGAACACTGGCTAGCGCAATGTGACTCCTTCCCCAAGCTGAACGCGGAGGAAGCAAGTCAATGGATAAAGTCCAACAAGCGCTGTTTTCGCTGTGCGCGCTCACACATGGCAGCCGAATGCCGCTTAAAGAAAAGGTGCACCAAGTGCGATGGAGCCCATCTGGACATACTTCACGACAGTAACAGACGGCGCCCTTCACCCGCACCATCCAGCAGCAAAGCGAGCGTCATGTACATCGATCCCGCCAGCAGCAGTGGAGCCCGAGTACTCCTAAAAGTAGTGCGTGTGACACTAAGCTACCAGAATAAAGTCCTGGATACTTACGCCGTCCTCGATGACGGGTCAGAGAAGACCCTTCTGCTCGCCTCCGCTGCGGCCCAGCTAGGGCTGCGGGGAAGCGAAACCCAAATGACAATTCGGACAATAAGACGAGATTTGAAGACGATAAAGGGCGAGAATGTCTCATTCTCTATCGCAGCAAGCGGCCAGCCTGAGCGACGGTACCAGATTACAGACGCTTTCACCAGCCAAGAAATAGGACTGCCGCGGTACACATACCCCGTCGCCAAGCTGATGGAGAAATATGCACATCTGCGCAAGTTACCGATCCCGCTCATAGACAATGCTATGCCGACCCTGTTGATAGGCTCCGACCATGCAGACCTCATTGTCCCGATAGACCGGGTTCATACCGGACCCCGAGGCTGTCCTGCAGCAGTCGAGACCCGTTTGGGATGGACTCTCCAAGGCCCGCTCGCCAAATCTCTCAACCGAAGTACAGCCACTAGATGTCTCCACTCCCGAGTCACAGAGGGAGAAACCGCACTCCTGCAACACGTAGAGCGGCTATGGACCTTGGAACAAATGCCCTTTAAGAACGGAAAGAAAGACATTCGCTCTAAAGATGACATTTACGCCATTCACCTCCTCGAGACAGGGACCAAGAGAGTCCCGGTCAACGGCGTGTTGAGATACGCCACGCCACTCCTGCGGCGAGAAGGAATGCCTACTTTCCACGCCAAGACAGACGCCACAGAACGGTACCTGCTGAACACGGAGCGGCGCTTAGCCAAGAACCCCGCCCAAGAGAGTGTATACCGCGCCGAGATTGAGAAGCTCATCACAGCGGGACACGTCACAAAGATGGACATTAAAGAGGCTGACCAGACCACTGAATCGTGGTACGTGCCTCACCACAAGGTCCATCACAACGGTAAAGACCTCATAGTATTTAACTGCAGCTACCAGATCGGATCCCAAAATCTGAATAAAGAGTTACTGCCCGGTCCCACACTCGGCCCCTCCCTACTCAGCGTTCTACTCCGCTTCCGCCAGGAAAAGGTGGCCATCAGCGGGGACATTAAAGGAATGTTCCTGCAGGTGAGATTAGTAGAGGAGGACAAGCCCCTGTTACGGTTCCTATGGAGAGAGAAGCCAGGAGATGAGCACCCAGCCATCTACCAATGGGAAGTCCTCCCCTTCGGAACGACATGCAGCCCCTGCTGTGCTACATTTGCACTACAGAAACATGTAGCAGAGGACCCAGCAGCGGACGAAGAGGTCCGACACAGCGTAAAGAACAGCTTCTACGTAGACAACTGTCTACAAAGCCTTTCAACCCAGGAAGAAGCCGAGGCTCTCCTGATTAAACTCCGCGCCTCATTGATCAAAGGCGGCTTTGATCTCAGGCAGTGGGCCAGCAGCGATCCGCAAGTACTGCGCAGCCTCTCCTCCGAGGACAAGGCAGCCAGCAGCGAGACCTGGATGGCTACAATCCCGGGAGAAGCCCAGGAGATGACCCTGGGATTGGTGTGGCGATTCAAAACAGATTCGCTTCACTACAGACACAAGCCCCTGACTACGGAGCAGGGAAGGCCGGCGGCGGCGCCGACCACCAGACGGAGTGTGTACACAACACTCGCCCGACAATATGACCCGCTAGGATGTATTCTACCGTACACCACCAGGGCAAAAATGATTGTACGAGCATTGTGGGACAAGGACCAGGGCTGGGACGACCCCATTCCCGCACATCTTGCATCCACCTGGAGAGAGTGGGAGATGGAGCTCCACTCACTCCCAGGCGTTAATATGCGCCGAAGCTACTTCCCACCCACGGTGAGGCCAGAGACATGTAAAATGGACTTACACGTCTTCAGTGACGCCTCAGAGGTCGCATACGGATCAGTAGCCTACTTGCGGGCCCAAGAAGAGGGGGGAGAGATCTACACAGCATTTGTCCTCGCCCGCTCGAGAATAGCCCCACGCAAGCAACAATCTATCCCACGTCTAGAGCTCTGCGCAGCCCTAGCCGGAGCGCACCTAGCCACGCTCATCCAACGTGAGCTCACCATACCGGTGTCTAGAACAATCCTGTGGTCAGATTCCACGACAGTACTCGCCTGGATCAAATCGGACTCATGCAAGTACAAAGTCTTCGTGGGAGTCAGAGTCACCGAAATTCAAGACTTAACCGAAGAGTTAACCGGAGAAACAGAGTGGCGCTACGTTGATACAAAACAGAACCCAGCTGACGTCATCACCCGGGGAATGCCCCTAGATGACCTCACCCGTCGCAATGTCTACAGTGACGGCCCAGCATTCCTAAAGCTCCCGGAAGGAGAGTGGCCCACGCCTATCCCGAGGGAAGCAAGTCAAGAGGAGGCTGAGAATAAGAAACCTATGTTCTGTGGATTGAGCACTGTTATCTCCGCAGACCCCAACATAGATGATTGCACTACCATAGAGAGTGCACAACAAAGGACATTCCTACTGCACTACCTACCGTCTCTACAGACCCGCCAGAAGTGGGTAAAGGAGAGAGACAATTTGACAGAAGGAACAGTCGTCATGATTATTGATCAATCACTGCCCAGAGCTATGTGGCCGGCCGGCCGCGTAAGCAAAGTGATCACCGGTGCCGACGGCAAGGTCCGAGCAGCTGAAGTGCTTGTCCAGGGTCGCACTTACACCCGTCCCGTGGCGAGGCTCATAGAACTGCCCCGACTCCCAGACACAATCGATGATGACCATGACCCTATAACCCTATGACTTTGTGAAGTTGACTGACCCCTACAGCAAACCCTTATGTGTAAATAGACAACGCGATTAATCTGTCTCTGCTTAACTGATTAGGTCTGGGACCAATCAGGGGGTGGCTGTTGTGAAGGGCCAGATTAAACCGAATGTATATATTTATTTGTATATATATATTTAATTGTATTTGTATATTCTCTAATATTCCCTGATATCCCTTGTATATTCCTTGTACAATATGCATTGAATATCCATTCTAGCCTACTGAACATCCCATAATAGTCTCCATTCTACTATTGGTCGAGACCTTGGTGCCAGGCTGCCATACCCCCCAGACCCAGTTCAAACGTACCGCTCAACATGTACGAACAAGTCCTAGTTCCGCGTAGGAATCTGGCTACCGCACCACTAATGGTACTATTTGTTCATAGTGCGTATATATACTGCGCTACTAAAGTAGGACTTCCTTTTAGTCCAGTTTCTTACCCTCCAATAGAGTGACAGACGTAAAGCCTCCCCGCGACGCCACGTGTGGGAGTAAGGCCAAGTTCGGCCTACCATCGGTATTGAGACATCGTGTATATTAATATTTGAATAGTCATATTTGGCACTATATCGTCGAGTTGGACGTAGTCTATTAAGCTAATAATAGTCTATTCATATGTAGTGCTTCGTGCGGTGAGAATACTATCGTAGTCAGTACCCCCATCGTTTCGGGTAGAACTGGCTGCTTATCCAGGGTGGCCGACCCCATGTGAGGCTGCACCCGAGGAGCCCCAGAGCCGACGAGCGAGTGGACCTGCATACCGGATTATTCTACCGACGACAGCCCGCCTTCCCAGGCACGGATTATGCTTTGTATACAGTGATTATTCTATGGATAAAGACCAACACTGCCGTGTGTTGGAAACCCCCCCCGGAGAGGACGACAGGTGAGGAGACACTCTACACGACGAGGTCGCTTCACGTCTCTCCATCGTGGACCGGAGGAAGCCGGCCCACAGAGAGTCCAACTGCTTTCATCTGTGGATCGAGGATCGCTGAGGCACCGAGCCGCACAACCGTGGGTTCTCCCAGGATACCCTCGGCCAGACGGATACAGCCAGACTCTACCCCCCCCCCCCTTCTCCAGTTGTCTTACAAGCGACCGGAATTCCCCCCTAGTGTATCCAGTTCTATAATCATTAAAGTATCATTGCTATTATTCCTTAAATATTCCAGGTTGTATATTTACCGCCTGCGCCACCAGAGATTGGACGTTCTCTATTGATATACCAACGAATACTCATTTGCCATAAAAGTGCATCCTATTTCAAATCATAAATGTAATTAAGTGATTGCTCTACATACCTTTTGCTATGTATTAATTATTATTAAACGCAGACTTTCGACTTGGTACATTTGTGTTGGATCGTTTCATCTACGTGGGAGTGTTTACCATAATTATTTATGCCTAGTACTGGGTGGCCAGAGTCTAAAGTACAAGAGGTAGTGGTAGTAAGTATCATATCTAACAATACAGTCAGGGAATTGTACCCCTCAGTTACAACCACGGTATAACACACGCAAACGTATACATGAAAACATTTATTCTTTTTCACATATTGAACGATGGATAGTTGATGTCAAATGACTTGAGCCATAGTATTGTATCCATAGCTATAATATAGAATATAGATATATAGCCACGCAAACACTGCCACGCATTCCTATCTCTTAGAGCGGTGGCACAGTAGGAACAAAGATGCTCTAGGCCCGCGGCGCTGAATGAGTTAATATCGATATTTCAAGAATTCAACCATAGCAACGATAAATAGAAGAATGTTCTGCTAAGCATTTGATCCATTATTGGTCTGTCATCTGGAAATAGCCCTCTGTTCCCTCTTCACATTAACTTGTGTTTAAGATAGAAAGTTCAAAATTCCTCCCGACTGGCTCATTACAGAGCTGTCATTAGTAATGAAGCACCCAAGCTGTACTGCCAGCCAGGTGCCCCCTAATAGACCTGTCTCAAACCCTGCCCCTTTTCTTGATCCTCCAATCACAACTGTCGCTTACCTCGGACAAACCAAGTTTGTCCGAGGTAAGCGACAGTTGTGATTGGAGGATCAAGAAAAGGGGCAGGGTTTTGAGACAGGTCCATTCCATTCTTAACCAGATTGTCCTTACTCAGAGTCACATTATATAATCCTGGTAGGGTTTCTGGGAGGAAAAGCACCATCTGCTCTGTGACCTCTCGCTCTCTCAGTTTAGTGCCTGAGAGAGTTGGCTTGGGCAGCGCTCACAGCCTGTTGGACTCTCTGTCATACTCACTAAAGCACACGAGATCACGTATAAGGCGAGGATGAGTGAACTATTACAAAATAGCACCCCTTAGGGACACACTCAATCTTGGCAGATATTATCCGTTGTCGAGACGGTCACGGTACACCTGGATCAAGCTGGATATACCGTATATTGGAACTCTTTGGCTCGAATATAATGTGGAGAATCAAACCTAGATCTAATGTAAATTATTAATGTCAGTTCTCTCAGACGTTGTGTTCCCTATCTATCTGGCTGAGTGCTCCAAGCCTCTTCCTAGAAGCAGACCTCTCTCTCTTTCTCTCTCTGGCTATGATAATTTAATGAAGGACAAGGTTTGACAAATGGCTTCATGAGTCGGTGTGGACAGTGTAAGCCAGGGCCTTGACACAGACAGAGGAGCCGGGCGTCTACAGGGGTATCCTGGGAGCTGCGCAGCTAGTGGAAGCATACCTAACTAACATTGGACATGTCCACTGAGGCTCCTCATTAGACATGGAGTCAGTTCAGTCGGAGAGGACTCATCAATCTCAGCTTGGGTAGGTTGACTCATACTGGCAGACCCCCAGCTCAAGATGGAGCATGTCTATAAAAAGGTATCGGAGTAGGAAGAGGAATTCTCATTTTGAATGACGAAGTGGGCCTAGGCGGGGGATGGATATGCTAACTTCATGGTAATACCTGCTGATGTAATGGATGACTGCTGGGAATTGTATTTGCCAAGTAGCCTAATACTGTGGGACAATTAATATTATATTTGTGAAAAATCCAACATATTTTACTAAGAAAATGGCAAGTAGGCTTTGCTGGACTGTTTTCACAGAGCTAAGAATATTCTTAAATAATATCGCACATCGCCATCACACTGACAAATACTGCTGGGGGGGGGGGGCAATTCTGTCACACTAACCAGTTAAAGAGTTTCTGGGACAAGATTAGGAAGATGTGCATGGGCTTGTTGTGCGAAACAGAGTAAATTGGGACTTTCACACCATGACATTTTTTTCATTAAAGATGCAATTGATCATTTGAAACGAGGACAGTGCTGACTCAACCACGTGCAGTTACGTGGACTAAGCATGTACTGTAACTGAATGTCTTCATTCCACATAGGTTGAACATCTTACACAATGCCTCTTTATGCCTCTTTAAGCCTTTCAGTTGTATATTGCCAGCGTACCCTTGTTGTGGCTGCAGTGGATGTTGTTGCCCACACAATGCGTCATTAGATGGCCTTTGGTTTATTTGTGCGGGGGTTGACCAGGCCTTATCCCTAGAAAGGATGGAGAATAATAATGGCTAAAAATACCAGGCCCTCTTACAGTAGGGGGAACATCTGTTGGCCAAATGTAAACAAACTGGGTTGTGGGGGTCAAGTCTCAGAACTGGGGCAGCAAAAACGTACAACGACCTGACAGTGAGTCCAAGTATTAAATAATCCTCCCGCACTCTTCTTCTTCTTCTTCTTCTTCTTCTTCTTCTTCTTCTTCTTCTTCTTCTTCTTCTTCTTCTTCTTCTTCTTCTTCTTCTTCTTCTTCTTCTTCTTCTTCTTCTTCTTCTTCTTCTTCTTCTTCTTCTTCTTCTTCTTCTTCTTCTTCTTCTTCTTCTTCTTCTTCTTCTTCTTCTTCTGAGAAAGTACAGTGTGGCATTCGGCGGGTGGGAACAGTGTTTACCATGATGCTCCGTGCCGCCCCAGATTTGCTGTGGGCTCAGCGTGGGCGGCCTGGGAATCTGTTATTACTTTCTCTGTGGATGTCCTTTATTAAATGAGTCTGCAGTTCAGGCATTAGGTTCAGCACGGATAAATAGTGGAAACTTTAATATCACCAGATCGGAGAGAAAAAAGAAGAAGAAAAGAAGTCCTTGTATGAATAAGACGGGAATCTGCCAAGTATTGTGGTTTAACTTGACACACAATGTTCAATTTCCTGTTCATTCTGAAGAAAAGAAACCCTGGAGTTACAATATAGGAACAGCCAGTCGATAGGATGTAAAAAATTAAATTAAAAATTAAAAAGCAGCACCGAAAGAGCAATTGATTGAAACCCGATGGACGGGTAGATATTTTGATGTGATGTCCGAGGGGTAAAAGGCTCCTAAGCATTCCTCGACGAAAAATGCACTCACCAATGACTGCTACGCACATGACATTTTTGACATCACAATTCTCAGGAGGACCCTGTAGCAACCTCTAAACAGCGGTAAACACAGCTGTTCCCAGGGGCTGCCAGCATAATGCTATTAGAGCATTAATCGGCACCGAAGTACTAAACGTCTATCACGCCTATTAGAAAGTAAAGAGTCTGGCTAGGACTCCTGGCTGTGCTGATGCCAGGTCTCTCTGCCTTGGAGCAATGTGCCCTCATAGTGCCTCATGGCACTGGCTATAGCAACAGCATCCTCTGGCCCTCCGGGCACAAAAGAGATAACCTACTGTAGATTCAGTTCCAAGTGTTCTTTGTTATTATTCGTTATTTTGACATTCCTTGATTAGTTTGCCCGTTTTAATAGTCTTCCACTTAACCTCTATTTTCTGAAAATCCGCCTAAAATACATACCTAAGTAAATGGAATATTGCTCCACTTCTACAAGGTTTCATTTGCATATTCTTGGTATATAGGGACATCTATGGACCTCAGTGAATCTATTCCCAGTGTCAGAAATATTGTGTCTATTACTAGGCTTGTGATGAAACAAAGGAGAATATGAATTATGATTTTTCTTTGCATCTTTGACAGTGAATAACACCATGCTAATAATTAACAGACATGAAAAACTGCCACTGATCTCGTTCAGTACCTTCTTGCGATCATGTGTACAAGAAAATCTAAGGAAATGAATAAAGGGAAGATGATTAAACAGAAGGTTTTGTAGATACAGTACTGAATTCTCCCATCCGGACCAATGCCATTCGCACATTTATGGATTGTTCCAAATCTTATATTTCAAATGCCCGAGTTCAATTTGGATTTAGTATCACCAGGCGTGCATAATTAAGAACAGATAATGAAATATACTGTATGTACAGTCGCTTTTTTATTTGTATCAGGGTGCAACCATTTTGAAACTAATTTCAAATCTAATTGTTGCTACATGCTAAAAATAGGGAAGAGAAACTAACTGGGCTTCAATATATGTCAATAACATTAACCTCTTCCACCCGTGCGGTCCATCGGCGGACCGCAAATGACATTACATCATAAATCAATCTCTCCAGTCTGTTTGACAAAAGTATCGTTTTATTTTTCAAGCGTATTCAAGTATAAACATCATATAAACAACCATGTCACAACAGCATTTATAATGTATATTATCATCAATACGTTAGTTTACCAATAGGTTAAAGTGTTATTAGATAGATTTTCATTTTAGTTTTGGTCTTGTTTAGTTCGCGAAAGCCGACCATTTTGGAAAGTTTTAACATCAGGAATTGTAGTTTTTTGCTGCCATTTTGTAGAGGACACGACAGCTTTCGGGATAATAAACCACAACACCTAACATGGCAAAATAAATAAATGGAAAAAATACGTGTTATTTTTTGTGTTACAGTACATTCGCACATTTTGAGTGAATAAGGCGTGGTGCTGATTGAGGCTTGGTGGGTAAAGCAGGAGGGTTATTACAGTACTATGCATTACCTTATTGTGCCTTATGCCTTACAGTATATATATTGCCGTATGCACTGCTGTATGCACTTGTGCACCATATACATTATAGATATATTATATTGCCTTAGGTTGGTTTGATAATGAAGCATCAGCCTGCAGCTGACAGTGAGAAATGGGCATGGGCAACAGAGCATGATGGCACTGCAGTGCACATAAACCAGAAGATATCAAAGAGTTCCTCTGTAATTAGCAAATCACTTGGCATCACCTCATAGCAGCACGCCTTGTGCCAACTTTCCACCCACCCACTGTTGGTAGCTCCCTGGGTCAGCTGACGTCATGTGGACAGAGTGGTCTGGGAGGGGCGGGGTCAGCTGACGTCATGTGGACAGAGTGGTCTGGGAGGGGCGGGTGACATCTGTCGCCACGCTCAGCGTAGGCCTGACTCACCAGCCCTCATCACGCTGCCATTTTCAGGCAGTCCTCGGTGACTCAACATTATCAGTGTCATTACAAGTCTGTCACCCTGTAAAAGGAGTCTGGTTTCCATTACTCACACAGTCAGTCGCTGTCTGTTACATTTCTCTGGTCGTAGCCGTCTAGATAGCACTCCTGGCATAGGTGGATTATGACACAATGGGACCCTTGGACCCCCCCCCCCATACCGCATGTGTGCACCGGCCGGCTTGTCTATCTTCAGCAGGCTCTAGCGGACTCTAAAGTGAAGCAAATTTTTATGGGAAAGATTGGCAAGGCAATTTTCAATAGGGGTCTCTTGACCTATATACATAATATTTTTGCCTATTTTTGCATATTGGGGTCCCTAAACAATCT
Organism: Notolepis coatsorum; assembly: GCF_963971535.1. Classification (NCBI taxonomy): domain Eukaryota; kingdom Metazoa; phylum Chordata; class Actinopteri; order Aulopiformes; family Paralepididae; genus Notolepis; species Notolepis coatsorum. Next base: position 88,437,763 of record NC_140182.1, on the reverse strand, counting down.
TGGACCTGTATAAATTAGGTATGGCTGTAAAGCTGAAGCTGTTATGAATTCAAGCCTAGGGCCCCAAGCTGGGGGAGGGCCCTCAGAGGGTCTGGATTAAAATAATTTTAAAGGTTTATACTAAAATGGTGTGCATGAATTACAGCTGGGGAGGGGAGGGGGGGGGGGGGCAGAATCTCTTGCTATTCGTTGCTGTTGCCCCTGAGACCATCCCCCCAACACTCCTCACTGCAGCCTCCCCACACCCCCCAAAAGGGCTTAGACTCCAGATGATTAAAGCCAAGAGCCGATAACTAAATTCTCCTGTATCTCAACAAGATAAACCCACTTTGAAGGTGTCATGGTGGCTTCTCTCTTGCAACATTTTCAAGGTGAATGTTTAAGTTATTCCATTCGTTTTTCTGTAGGACATTTGGGGGTCTGTCGTTGACACAAACGACTAAGCTCTTTGTCTTTGTGGTGAGAGATGTAAAGTTCTGACTCTGGCTTAGGGGCCCCCTGGGCGCTTGGGCCCGGTAGGCCTGTTCTGTAATCCATCCCTGACTCCTGGGCATACGTGTGCTCAAAGCCTGTCTCCATCTCCTGCATAAGTTATTATCTTTGAACCATTATGTTGTCTGGAGCACTTTTCTGTGCCGTGTCCAGACCCTGTCCAATTCTAAATTATGAAACGATGTCTGTCCCGTCCGTCGGTAGAGTGGCGTGTCCAGACCCTGTCCAATTACTGAGCAATAATCTCCATGCGGTGTGTGGAGTTAATTAACATCATAACATTCTGCAAAAGACAGCCCTTCTGATCATGACAGGGTTGTGCTGCAAGCTAGGGGGAAAGAAGAAATGTTTTTTGAAATGTGATGACCCTACCACTGTGAGCTTTGGAATTAAAAGCAACCAAGGGGGTGGATGATGTTTGCAGAGGATTAAGCGATGGCATGAGAAAAAAAAAATAAGAATTCATCTGTTTGAGGTTGATAAAGGTTTTGCGCTCCTCTAACTTAACTTTTTTCCCCCTTCTTTCTTTGAGGCAGAGTGATGCTGCGTCTGGACCAATGGAGGAGTAGCAATGCCTTGTTTTGACACAGAGGACCGCCCCTCAGACACCTGTCTCTGGATCATTGACACAGCGCCGTCGGTGGGCTGGCCATTCCGGATCAGCTAACACTGAGTACCAGCTGTTTCTATTCAGCACAAAACACCCACAAACACACAGAGACAGGCCAGCATATGGCCAGTAGAAACTCAGTAGACGAGGCTACGGGGGAACCTTATTGCTACCAAACCACTGCAAAGGAACAACAGACTCTTTCAACCATTCACAGGAGCCCACGTGATCCTCTGCAATGGCTGGCACAGTTTGGAGCCGCCGCCGCCACACAAACCTGAAGTGAACTGGACGGACATCGCAACCGATGAGGCTTGCCTGTTTTTAAAAAGAAAAAGAAAAAAACATCTTTCGAGATATAAAGTGTTTATTACACTGCTGTGTCAGTTTGCGATCCATAGCAGTTAGGCACAGTTGCCTATTTGGTGATTTAATTTTTAGTGAACCAGTCAAAGAATTGTAAGGGTGGAGTGGTTAACATTCTGAACATGTCAGAGTGGACGTTGATGCTGGGCATCACACTTAGCGTTTTCTTACTTTCCAAAGCCACAGATATAAAATAGCTCTCCAGCCATGTTGAAAAACATACTCTAGGAATCTCTTGGTCTCCTTTATACAAAATAAAAATAGTGCTTTCTCTATTGTAATTTGCCTGATAAGGACATAATGCCATACAGTATAACTGCTGTACTAAAAAAAATACTTTTACATTAGGTAGTTCAGATTTTCTTAATGAGGTGACCTAAAGGGCTCTTGAAGACCATCAATTAGTTATCTCACCCAAGACTAAAGCGTGGATCAGGGATGTTGCTGTAATAGAAGGTTAACTTGATGCTAAATAAAATCAATGGCTGTAAGCCTGCCTTTTGCAATTTAGTCCCATATTTAATGAATACATAGAAAGTAAGCCTATATGAACATGAATTACTTTGTAACCATGGCAGCTTGCTTCGTTGCCCTTCCTCCGGCTTGGGACTGGCTGAATGGCGTCATTAGCAATACAATATAATACAAACAAATATCAATTTGGCCTCATTTACAAACAGCACTGTCTTCACCACAATGGTAATAGTCAATTGAAAGAGAAAATATAAACCCATTAAAAGATACCCTCCACCATCAGCAATAATGTACAGTAGCTTATTCCAAGGAATTGAGTCATGTATAAAAGATATTTTAAAAAAGAGTAGCAAAGACAGTTGCTGGCACATACAGTACATGGAGGCCTTCCCTACGCCTACAGCTAACAGGAAGGTGACGTCTATGGAACAGACACATTTCAGGATAATGAACTCATATCAAATAGGGCCTCTCACTCCCACCACCTCCCCAGGCAGCTCTGCAATGAGAGAGCGGTGCTGTGGAAAGCATGACTTTGGTCAAATAAATTATATTACATTACAATAAATCATGCCCACTTCCGGACTAATCGCCAACGCAGTAGTTTCTCTGTGATCTAGCAGAGCATGTGAAGTGGGCGGGGAGTTAGACGGTTGCTACGGACGCTGGTCGCCACCTTGGAAGGTAGACTCACAGCAAGACATTTTCTGTGGCGACTCTTCACACGACAAGACTTCCAGACCGTCTTTTAACCCAAAGATCCACCTGTCAACACACACAGTCCACTAGAGTAATCCTCTCAGAGTGGCAGCTTAACCCCCGTAGCAAGCGCCTAACTCCCCGCTCGCTTCACATTCCCTAGAGACGGTCTCACTGGAATTCTGTTGCTATGGGAACAGTTGGACCCAAATGTATTTCCTGTCAACTATTGAATTAAGCATACATTGTTGTGACAGGAAATTAACTTGGGGTCCTTTTTCGAATGTTATTGTTGTTGTCACTTTGAAACCGTAAACTGCTGTCTTCTCTGTGTGTGGTGGAGCAGAGCACAGGTGAAACAGGCGTTTGAGCCAGACTATAAGCGAGAGACAGGGTGTTGATGGGGGGACACACACTTGGTGGTACAGTAGGAGAGAGGAGATCACAGAATGCTCATTGTCTGCAGTGGAACCTTTGGCAGCCATCTTACTTGGCCCAGTTCTGAACTATTATAATGGGTGTTGTCCAACGGCAGAAATGTCTGTATTTTCACGTGAAGATATAGCTCACCATTCTAATGTATTGGAACGTGTGTGTGTGTAAAACATTGTGCAGTGCAAATTCAGTGTAGACAATTTATATTAAAAAGATTTCTTTTTAAATTAAATAAAAAAAGTTATTGGTTTAACTTATTTAAGATAGAATTAAACATAAAAAGGTGACAATCTGTAGGCAAATAGTAGTGGTAACAATAGTAATATAATACTACTAGTTGTAATAGTAATCGTAGTCGTAGAAGTTGTATAGTGGTAGTAGTACCACCAACGGTAGTAAAGTGGAACAGAAATCCTATGGAAAGTGTATGAAACTTATTGACCAACGTGCATTTTTCTCGAGTGCATTGTGACATCACCCGCTCTAGCCACGTGCCATTCGTGTGTATTGGAAAAGAATGACTCCAAAAAAATATATATACTGTAACTTGTACCGGTATAACTTTTACAATTACAAGTAACATTTTGATGTTTGACATACAGATTGTCTAAGTAGTGATAAAGCTATAGAAGGAGATAGAGGACATATAGACTATAGAAGTGCAGCACAGTGCATTGGCACAACTGTCACTTGTCAATGAGTGCATTTGTCAGGTCTGGGCCAAGTAAGATGGCTACTGTTTTTACCCGCTGTTGATGATGTAATCTAATAGAAATTCTACTGTATTAAATTCTATGGTGGACACAACCAATAATGGTTCTGGAATTACCACTTGGCTTTAGGCGTTGTGACTCCAACACACATGCACACGCACACACACAGACAGACAGACACACACAGACACACACAGACACACACAGACACACACACACACACACACACACACACACACACACACACACACACACACACACACACACACACACACACACACACACACACACACACACACACACACACACACAATCGAATTGAGGGAAGAAGTTTGTCATTTTGTTCCCTGAAGTAAAAGTTTACCCTATAGTATAACAACACTGGTCAAGAAATGTAAATGCCCCCTGCTACCATCATCTTAATTTATCAGTAATAATATTCAAATTTGCTGAGTTGTTAGAGCAAGTGAACTCCCATTCCGGTGGCAACAGTTTAATTGCACGTTTGCTACAGCAGACTTGTGCCATCAAATTCAGGGATAGTGAGATAGGATGCCCAGCTGAAATAATTGGCCTGGGCTGGAGAGCAGTGGTGGTTTTAAATTCTCTCTCTCTCTCTCTCTCTCTCTCTCTCTCTCTCTCTCTCTCTCTCTCTCTCTCTCTCTCTCTCTCTCTCTCTCTCTCTCTCTCTCTCTCTCTCTCTCTCTCTCTCTCTCTCTCTATCTCTCTCTCTCTCTCTCTCTCTCTCTCTCTCTCACAGCAGCTCACATAATTTAAATACCAGCTCAGCTCAGCCTTCTGCACAGAATATACCTACTTCTTGTTAGGATTCGGGCTGCTGGAATAAAAGTTTGTGTTCACTCAGACAGTTTAATACATAGTTATCTCTCTCTCTCTCTCTCTCCCTCTCCCTCCCAGCTCACATCATTTACTGTAAATACCACTCTAGCTCTATTTCTAGCTATTCTCTCTCCCCTCTCTCACACTAGCTCTATCTGTTCAATCTCTCTCCCTCTCTCTCTCTCTCTCTCTCTCTCTCTCTCTCTCTCTCTCTCTCTCTCTCTCTCTCTCTCTCTCTCTCTCTCTCTCTCTCTCTCTCTCTCTCTCTCTCTCTCTCTCTCTCTCTCTCGCCTTCCCTTGACAGAGAGGGAGCAGCTGAAGCAAGCAGGTGGATTTAATTGGCTCGAGAAATGGTAGAGATCAGATATGGTAGGGAATGCATATCTCCTCCAGATCTACTGTGCTTTGCCCTATAATAAGAAGATCTGCTCAGTGCTCTCATCACCAACATGTAGTACCATGTAGTGCTGCCTGCTACCCAGGGTAAATCCCTCATTGCACCTCCTATATAGGCCAGGTTCAATAATTAATAATAAGCTGACCCAGTCTTGCCCTTGTTGCAAATAGTCCATTAAAGTGAGATACAGTATGACCTTAAAACGGTTCAGCTACTGTACGTTAGTGATGTTTTTCCTGTTTTGAACAGTCGTGACTTAGGTCCCTGATGTGATGTGGTGAATCTTGTCGGCTCGAAACCCCCCTCCGCTGTATGATGGGAGGAAGAAAGCCCACACCTGTTGGCTGTTTCAGTCTCTGGGTCGTCATGGTAACCGTTGCCTTACACTTAACCCCACCCCACCTGTACACACAGACTCTTTGTAGTGGTTGATACCTCACTCTGGGTGTGGCGGTGACACGATGATCGTGCGCGCACCACGTTCTGTCTATTACGGCGATGATAGAATGTTATGGTATTCAGTTGAATCGTAATTGCACTGGTTGACTTTGTATTGTTACAAACGGAGAAATAAAGTTTTATCTTTTTCCAGTGTGTTTAAAATTCCTGTGTGAAGTGCTCTTTGAAAAAGTATAATGTTATAAGAAACAAAAAAAAGTCCAAGCCACAGGATCCTCTGTTTTTAATGGTAACTGAACATAGCAGCAGCAGCATTTGTATCATCCTGATGGAGCCAAAGTAGACGTCTGTACCACAGCTGACAGCCAGAGGTGACCCTGATGATCTCTGGCTAAGGACATCACCTGGACCATCATTAAGGCTAAGAGATGACAGTGAAACACTGCAGCCAAGGGGGACAGGTGCAGACAGCACCTCAAGACCTTGTTTCATATCAGACACCTGTCTTGTTCGATCGTATCAAAGGCTACAGCATCGGAGAGGGTTTGTCTAGCTTTGTTAGCGCAAGTCCTTTTCTAATGAGCTCTCTCTTCCAAGTTGAACCAAACTTCCCATCGCCTCTGTCAGTTATCCTATTCAGCTCGCCTTCGTCAACTGTACTGGCACCTTCATACTGTCTCATTCCTCCGTCCCTCCCTCTCCGCCTTCCTGTATCCCTTCTCTCATGTCTCCTCTACCCATCAGCTCATAAGAAACCTAATTGCCGCCATTCCTCACAATTTAAAAGCTATTGTCTGGATCTCCATCTCCTGCTGTTATTGAAGGACCAGCCAGATATACATCCTGCCAGTGTTCATCTACCGTATTTAAAATGCCATTAGGTCCCTTATTCTCCATTAGGCCGGCTACGCCCTGCCCGCTCGCTCTGGCCTCTGACACCGGATGCACTGATACCACTGTAAATGGATCTTAATGTGTTTGCTGAAGTCCATTTGTAGGCCCCTATCAGTTGTGGCTAGCATTCTAGCATCATTAGGTGCACTATACTGAAAATAAATGTATCAGCAGGATGTAATGCAACGTCATTTAGTCTGTTTGCATGTTCAAAGTTGTTGAAATATAAGTAAACTATACAAAAATATGAAATAATATCAGCCTGGTTGACCACCTCAGGTTAGTAGTAGCTTGTATAAGTTGCTTGGTTGGTTTATAGGTCATTCCGTCGGCTCAGAGGAGTTAGTTTGACCAGTGACGCACCAGTTTAAGCTAGTCCAATCTACAGTAGCTAGATTCAGCATTTCCCCCCAGGATATGTACTGTGCTTTGCCCTATAATAAGCAGATCTGCTCTCAGATCTGTGCTTAGGATGTATGATTTCTTTCCTCAAATGGTCTGATTGATGATGTCCTCACATGCTATTTCTTCAAATACAACCATTGAGGATGTATCCTGCCCCATAATTTGAACAGTAGTCAAAAAAGACTGCTATACTCTTGTCAAACACATCTTTTTGGCTTAGTCTTGAGAAGAACAGAAGATATAGTTGTAAATATTTTACATAGAGGTTTAAGTCATGATTGTACTACCTTGGCAAGTTGTTTACATCTAATTTCCAACAAGCTTGCTGTCAGGAGAATATAATGGCTGTGTGTTGGATGTTTGTTTTGGAAGGAAGTCACATCACCATGGCAGTATAGGCCTAAATACACAAACCTTCACTGTGTATTCCAGTGTTTTTTGGTCTCCACTCAAGGTTTGTTAGCTTGGGCCACCCATACAAAAAATATATAGTTCAAGTTTCTTTAATAGTTGTCATACAGAAGTACAGAATACTTTTATACAAAATGCTTCTTTCTGTTACGCTCCAGAGACTGTGCTAGACAAAAGATAAGTATGAAATAAAATAGTATAGCATGTAAAAATAGAAGTAAAAAATAGAAGTCACGTACGTAGACACAGTGTTCAGTATATACATATGTACAATGTTCAATGCAGAATAGAAGTAACTGAGTTACGATACAATATACTATGCAATATACTAATATACAATATACTATATAGTGCAAAGCAGAATGGGATGAGGTACAATTTAGGAACAATTTACAGTAAGGTGTACTGAGGTATGGGTTGTAGTGCAAATCCTTTACCAATAAATATAAAGTGTGTTCTAGAGTGTGGAGAGTGGGTGCTGCAGTGTGTTGTTTGTTTAAAGTGAGTGTGTGCGTGTGGATGTGTGTGTTGTGAGTAGGGATGCACGATATTGATTTTTTGACACCGATATCGATAACTTTATGCTCCTCAGGCCGATAACCGATATCGATAACCGATATTTATTGTATTATAATCTTTTTTCTTAATGTATATATTATTTTTTTTATCAAATTTTTTTTTTCAACATGAAACAAAACATATCACAATACAATAATAATACATAAAAAGACTTCCCAGGACAATAACTTAACACCAACTTAAATGTGACCTAACCAGACAACAGAAACAAAAGCCAAGACAACAGTATTGACTGATAAAGTGACCATATTTATTTTTCCAAATGAAAATTCACAATCCGTCAACAACTTATAATACATCCAACCTAAGACGCTCAAAGCTTTTTGTTCTTCTTTTTTCAAAGCGGAGCCTTGAAAAAAAGGCTTTGAGTGGACACATCACCACCACAACAAGTCACCTGCAACAAGCTAGAAGCTAGAAGCTAGAACCTAGAAGCTAGAAGCTAGAAGCTGCTGTGAATCCAAAGCCAGCTATTGACGAGTCGTTTGCTAAATTAAAGAAGTTTGACAGAAATGACCCAAGGGCTCAAGCCGCTAGCTTTTAAGCAGTCCTTGGTGGTGCAAATTAACCTGGCTACTATGGAGCAATAAGTGACTGCGTTCAACCGAGGGTTGCATCACAGCCATGGAAGGGGCTAGCTTTGCTTAGCTCCTCGCGTCGTCGTAGGCTTCTAAGTTAACACAATAACACACCATCGTAGCGGTGGTGATGCCGCAGGTGACCCGTCAGGCTGGATGTATTACAAGTTGTTGCCCTTTTCCCTCCTTGTGGAACTTCTCCATTGCATTTATTACAAATAGCAAGCGATCTTTTTCCTCTGAAATTCCGAGTACCGACGCGGCCATCTTTGTTTTTAACGTCCGCGCTGACACTGATTCAGAAACTTACGTGCCTACGTCACAGCCAAGAAAGGGAGCGCTCGATTTGTGTAAAACGCCCTGTTCTTAAACCACACGCTGTCAGTCGTACCACAGTACTGGCAAAACGGGATGAGCCTACAGTCAAAACAAACGCACTTCATTCCAATTCACCCACACAGCATTTTCTTTTACCAAAAAATATATTATATTATCGGAGCTATTAATAACGTTATCGGGTTTATCGGGATGACGTCATAATTGCTGATATCGGCCCGATAATTATCGGCCCGATAATTATCGTGCATCCCTAGTTGTGAGTGCATTTGATGGTTGTTACATAGTGTTATTGTTCATTGAGCAACCTGAAAGAATATCCCCCGGTGGGCGGTTGTTAGTGGTTAACATACTGTTGTATTTGTTCGGTACACAGCCGTACTGAGCGGTACGGTGCGGTACGGTACGGATACGCGTACCTTTACACCCCTACTATTATTACTATTAAATAGATAAACAACAATCACACCCAGAAGTGAGGCTATTTGGACACTAAGCTCTTAGCACTGCATGTGACTATTTATATAAAGCCCAATATTATTGATTGATTGATTGATTGATTGATTGATTGATTGATTGAAAACCTTTATTTATCCCCGAGGGGAGATTCAGATGTCCATCACAGCATAACAGCAATTTAAAAGCAGTTAATAGAAACAGTTAATACATAACATACACTTATTTAGTATGTGTAAAAAACAAAGATGGACAAATACATAGGGCTAAAAAGAAGAGATTAATTAGTTACAGTCCACAACCCAGCTCCTCCAGTCCATGGCAGTTAGCCCGTCCTGGCCCTGCCTGGTATATTATGCTAATATACTAAATGTTATTGCTTGTTCACCCACATTTTTAAAGGTAGAATCTGTAATACCGTCAAAAAGTGTTCTCTATAGGCAAAAGATGACAACTTGGTACTGTGCTTTGTTTATAGTTTTTGTTTTGGTCTGATGTGTGAGTTAGAGTTGAGTGTGGATATGTGCTCAGGCTCTACCAAGAGAGGTCTGGAGAAATTCACTGTATATTAAGTTACTAAACTTCAACCCACATGTCAGACCAAAACAAAAAAGAAAACAAAGCGCAATACAAAGCGGGGCTCTTTTGCCTGGAGGTTGAGTATTCTCTCATGTCGTTTGACGGCATTACAGATTATACCTTTAAATGGTTTACATTTCACTAGCCTCAAAGACAAGCGAGGTGGGTGACCCCTAGCTGTGATGTCCCAACACACACACACACACACGCACGCACGCACGCACGCACACACACACACACACACACACACACACACACACACACACACACACACACACACACACACACACACACACACACACACACACACACACACACCCCCTCTCCTTTCATCTTCAGACAAGAAAAGAGCTGTAGTTTGCAGGGTAATTTGGGTCAGCAACCATTTTGTGTTAAATAACAGCCTGTTTCCTCTCAGCTCTCACCTTCAGTTTACCTGAATTCATTAAACACAAATGACAAACACACCTTTAAATCTCTGGACCAGATGATCACGATGCAAAGAAGATGATGAGAATATAATTTATTAGGATAGAATAACCCATCAAAATTATGAGCTGTGTGGCCATATCTTAACTTTCTTATTCATTTTTATTTATTTAACTTGTCATTTTATTTACAAGAATGTACAACAATGCTGATAAGGTACAACGATCTTGGGGCCCACTCAAAAAAACATGTTCCACAATGTAGATCAAATCTCTCACTGAGGTTTAAATTCTCTTCATGGTTTATTATGATCAAGTACCGTGCTATTAGCAACATATTCTTTATCCTTCTATAGACAGACAGTTCCACTACCGTGCCTCCTGTAAATGAGATGTAAATCCATAAAAAGATGTATAGATACATCCTCTCATATTTAACACGAGGGAAACATTAAGCTCCAAGAGGCAGACGGAATGCTCACTGTAGAGACCGACTTGCAGAGGGAAGAGCGAGAACCCACGGTAGGTGTTTCTGAAACTGATTTCCCTGGACATACTTCCATGAACATCTCCCACCTCTAACTCTATAATATATGCACTGGATACATGTTCATAATGCATTCATAATCTGTATGCTCATTCTTGAGCATAGCAGCACACATGACATGGGCATTACTCTTAAACATTTATATATTAATGGACTCCTTGCTGTGAGCGCAGGGACGTGCACAGGACTTTAGAGGGGCAGGTGCTCAAAGGCTGAAAAGGGCAATAACTGTGTGGGTTCTAACCTAGCGCTCGTAGCCCGCAAGCCCGATTTTTAAGGGCGGGGGGGGCCCCCTTTTTATGCTTTTTGGGGGGTTTTGGTGATCAAATATTGAATATTGAACTATAATAATCAGTGCAGGAGCTCACTTATCCTTGAAAGACACTTTTATCACTGACTTAAAAAGGCCCATACATCTCCATAAATGTTCAGGGGGGAGGGAATAAGTGCTTACCCTACAGACCCCAAGAAGTGCTGTATATTCTGTATTGTTTAATATAAATGCATTTTTTATTCCAATCCCGATTTGTATTTGAGATTCCCAAATCCCATCGGACTTGACTTCTTCGTGTCCCTCAGTGAGTGTAATACCAGCATTCAACTGTATGCGCCACAGCGGTTTCTATCATCATCATCATCACCACCACCCACGCTATGCATAAAATATAGGTCCGCGGAGAGGCACGCTGAGGAGGCTGTGCAAACTGCAATGGAATATGCGGCATCTCTCTCTCTTTACCTAATATTTGTATTCTATCCTGACTTTTTTCAGTTGGAAGGGCAGTCTATATGCGTAACGGCAATAAAAAAATATATATATATTTCTTTTTTCAAAAAGGGCACTTTTTTATGAGGCTCAAAAAGGCAGGTGCTCAAGCACCCCTTGGGCTCTGTGTGCACGTGCCTGTGTGAGCGTGACTCTGAACAGTGGATCTGAAGTGGTAGACAGACTCTTCCTGTCAATGGTGCTCTGGAGGCTCCTTCAAACGGTTGGGAGGCGGAGCCAGCGTTGGTGATGACCTCACCGTAAATTACTGTAAGGTAGGTTTGTAAACGTCCTCTCCGCTTACCCGACCCATATGAGGATTTGCTATTGTAATTGTAATTTCTTTGGTTTTTGGTCTATTTACCATAGAAATATTGTTGTGATTTATACTATCCCTGTGTTGTTGTTTTATAGATCAGGGGTGTCAAACTCTTACCAAGGGGGCCGAAATGAAAAATACAGATGATTTCACACGTAATAATACTTAAAAAATTTGCATTTTCCTGAGGTCACTGGCTTATTTTGTAATTTTGTTTATCTATTCAATTTGTGCCTACCAGCTCAATATGTTGTTGTAAATGGATTTCTGTTCGGTATCTCAATGAATACAATGAGGGCTGTTTATAAGGTGGGTAAGGAGGCATCATTTATGGATAATTGGCTTATTATTTATTTAACCTTTATAGATTTATTTTTTACATATTTAAATGACATATATTAAGATTAAATTAATTATTCACCCACAAGAGTTTGTAAGATTAGCAATTGTATGCTAAACTGGTCCTGGACTATTGGAAAACAAAGTACAAAGTACAAAATACACACGCACACAAAACATCTCTCATCTCGCTTTCACTGGTCTAGCGCAAAACACAGAGTATAGGTATGTGAAATTAATTAAAATAATGATGAATTTGCAAGCTAATAATACATATTAGTTTTCAATTAATTATTCACCCACAAGGGTTTGTAAGATTAGTAATTAATTATACATCAAACTGGTCCTGGAGATGTCAAGTTACATTAAATATATATTAAGAATATTAAATAAATATAAAAAATTATAATCTTCCGTACACAGGCAGAGGAGGTAGGCTTTCTGTGTCATGCCCTCACTCTACCTATAGGTGCCACCCCTCGCCTAAACCAAGCGCAGTATTTCCATATGTCCGAACACGCCTTTCCCCCAGAGAATTGCTGTGTGCTACATGTCCGAAAAGGCAACTCCACACACACAGTCCCGCACAAGCAAGACACAGAAAACAGCTCTCACCACAGCATCTCTTTCTAGCGTGGCTTTCACTTATCTTGCCAATATCAAAACCAATCATTTAGACTAGGGATGTCCGATATTATCGGCCGACCGATATTATCGGCCGATATCAGCAGTAAAATGTGATATCGGAAAATATCGGTATCGGTTTAAAAAAAGAAAAAAACAATAACAATATTTGTTATATATATATCCAGTGAAATTATTAGTTACCTGAAATTATTCCGTTTTTTGGGGTGGGAAACCCTGCATATATCGGTATCGGTTGATATCGGTTGATATCGGTATCGGAAATTAAGAGTTGGACAATATCGGAATATCGGTAAAAAAGCCAATATCGAGCATTCCTAATTTAGACAGATTTGATTTCATAGTAGGTATGATGCATTTGCAATAATTCACTTGCTAAACTGAATGCAACTGAATAATAGCACGTCTTGAGTCAAGTGAAACGGATGGCCGCGCAGGGAGGTGCCAGGTGCACCTGTGATTTCTATCACAGGCCGGTTGAATTGTGCCTAGGAGAGCGGGCCAAAATTTATTGATAAGCGAATTCAGTCTGCAGGGTGGCTGAAAATGCCAGGCCCTGATGAAATTTGGCCAACCGGCCTTTAGTTACCTCTAACCTACAGGCACTGGTAGCTTGTACCTCTAGCCTACAGGTACTGGTAGCTTGTACCTCTAGCCTACAGGTACTGGTAGCTTGTACCTCTAGCCTACAGGTACTGGTAGCTTGTACCTCTAGCCTACAGGCACTGGTAGCTTGTACCTCTAGCCTACAGGCACTGGTAGCTTGTACCTCTAGCCTACAGGTACTGGTAGCTTGTACCTCTAGCCTACAGGCACTGGTAGCTTGTACCTCTAGCCTACAGGCACTGGTAGCTTGTACCTCTAGCCTACAGGTACTGGTAGCTTGTACCTCTAGCCTACAGGCACTGGTAGCTTGTACCTCTAGCCTACAGGTACTGGTAGCTTGTACCTCTAGCCTACAGGCACTGGTAGCTTGTACCTCTAGCCTACAGGTACTGCTAATCTCCCTCCCCAACATGTAGAAATACTCCATTTAACATCATAACCAGCATTATAAGTATAAGTCTTTATTTGTCATCAGATTATTAACCACATGCGATGGGCGACCCACAGGAACACACACACAGACACATGCACTGAGTAGCCCTTGGCTAGCCGGGAGCAGACGAGGGTTGCGAGGAGCGCCGCCCCCGGGGACCAATCCAAGTGCTCCTGTCCGTCTTCGTCAGGGATGCGACAGCGTTAGCTATCTGTTGTGCATGTTTTTCCATTAGGTTTATCTTGTCGGGAGGGGAAACCCTTGTGAGCATGGGGAGAACATGCAAACTCCACACAGAAAGGCCCGGGAGATACCCCACCTGGGTGACTGGCAACACGGAAACCTGGTCCCCAAGTGGGAATCGAACCCACAACCTTCTAGCTGTGAGGGGACAGTGTTAACCACTACGCCACAGTGCCGGCAGTTAACGGTGTACTTACATCAACGTTCTACGGGATAATTAGCTCATTCTTAAACATGGCAATGTCCATATTAACAAGTCCCAGTTCAGTAGTAAGAGATGAGTAAATTGAGATGACTTATTTACAGAATGGATGTGGCATGATAATGTAAGATAGCTCGCTATGAACAACTACAATAACGCCTACTACAATAACCTATGGGTCCGCAAAGACGATTTCAAACTAGAAATGGTAACAACAGCTGAGGACCAGCTACCCTCCCCACTCCTCCAGACCATAGCACCGGAAATCCTCCCATTCCTAACTGCAACCATCAACTCCTCACTCGACTCGGGGGTGGTCCCCACCTCCCTAAAACAAACCAGAGTCACGCCCCTCATAAAAAAAAAACCTGAACCCCACCGTCATATAATAATAATGCAGGACCTGCTCAGAGGTCTTTAATTGGCATTGGCAATTATCCTCAACACACACACACACCGGAACACACACGCATGCATTGTCTGTAGGATCGCTGATGCAATTCATCTCTGCGATTAACCCATCCCGTCGTCCTTCCCCCCCAAGGGCAGCCGGGAGCAGACAGGCGTCAACGTGAGCCGCGCCAGGGGACCAATCCAAGTGCTCCTGTCCGTCTTCGTCAAGGACGCCACAGCGTTAGCAATCTGTTGTTGTGCATGTTTTTCCATTGGGTTTATCTTATCGGGGGGAAACCCTTGCGAGCACGGGGAGAACATGCAAACTCCACACAGAAAGGCCTGGGAGACACCCCACCTGGGTACCTGGCATCATGGAAACCTGGTCCCCAAGCGGGAATCGAACCCTGGACCTTCTTGCTGTGAGGCGACAGTGTTAACCACTACACCACCGTGCCGTCATAGGCAACTATCGTCCTGTCTCTCTTCTCTCCTTCCTTTCTAAAACACTTGAACGTGCTGTATCCAACCAACTTACTGCTTATCTCTTACAGAATGACCTCCTAGACCCTAATCAGTCTGGCTTCCGGACTGGCCATTCCACAGAAACGGCCCTCATTGCGGTCACAGAGGCACTTCACTTAGCAAAAGCGAAAGGCCTCTCTGTCCTGATTCTCCTAGTTCTATCTGCAGCCTTCGACACAGTCAACCATCAGATCCTCCTCGCGGCCCTCGCAGGAATGGGAGTGGCTGGCTCTGTGCTGACATGGCTGACATCATACCTCAATGACCGCTCCTACCAAGTGTCATGGAGAGGGACCCTGTCGGCCACCCGCCCCCTGCGGACGGGTGTCCCCCAGGGCTCGGTCCTAGGACCCCTTGTCTTCTCCCTCTACACTAAATCACTGGGTAACATTATCACGTCTCATGGCTTCTCGTATCATTGTTATGCCGATGATACTCAACTCTTCCTCTCCTTCCCTCCCTCAGATATCCACGTCTCGTCTCCACAGACGTCTCGGCCTGTCTGTCCGACATCTCCGCCTGAATGATGACCAACCACTTCAAACTGAACCTAAGCAAAACAGAATTGCTCCACCTGCCGGCCAAATCCTCCCTCCTGACCGACCTTTCCATCACAGTCGAGAATGCAGCTGTGACCGCGTCCCCGACCGCCAAGAACCTTGGTGTTGTCCTCGACGACCAGTTGAACTTCTCTGCTCACATCGCAGCGACAACCAGAACCTGCAGATTCCTCCTGAGCAACGTCAGAAGGATCCGCCCCTTCCTGACAAAAGAAGCCACCCAACTCCTCGTCCAATCAACAGTCATCTCCCGCCTCGACTACTGCAATGCACTGCTCGCTGGCCTCCCGGCCACTGCCACCAAGCCTCTTCAACTTATTCAGAGCGCAGCGGCCCGCCTGATCTCAAACCTACCGAAGTCGGCCCATGTCTCCCCACTTCTTAGGGACCTGCACTGGCTCCCCATTGCTGCACGTATCTGCTTCAAGGACCTCGACCTAGCATACCGTGCGGCAGTGTTAATTTTGTTGACTAAATTGATGACGAAAGATGTTCGTCAACGAAGGTTTTTTTCATGACGACAACGAGACGTGACGTCACGTTATTGAAGACCACGTGACGCCAACGCGACTAAATAGTTAATTACATATCGTTGACTACAACTGAGGAGACAAAAATGTAGTTTACAAAAACCATGACGAATTCTCTCTTAATTTATGTTGACTAAAACAATATGAGACAATATAATTATAACTTTTAGAATAAGTCACGTTATTATTTCAGCATTTCCCATTTCCGTTTCCGGGTTAAGCTCAGCAGCGTTTATGGCTAAAAGCCAAGCTACATAACATACATGAGGCTAAAAACCGCGTCCCAGGTCTCTCGTGACTACAGCTTATACCAATAACCATGAACGGAATCTGCTACTCTCTCAACACTCCTGCGGCAGCCGAACAGTTCTACCAAAATAACATAGCATTTAAGACGACGGAGGCTGAGAGGATGGCTAGGCTGCCAGAAGAGCTAATAGCTAATAGCCTGGGAGTCGGGACCTATATCCCAGACACAGACTTGCTCTCTTTCATCTGTGTACACCCACTACTATCAACATTACACATGGATACAACAAGGACAAGACCACGTTCACTTAAAAAGGTAATGTTGGTATGAAAAGAAAAGAAACAAACGAGTACTAACACTGAGATTGACCCCCCTATAAGTTATGAATCCCTTTAGCGCTTGAAGTGCACTAAAACGTCGTAATGACTTTTTATTTTTCATATAATGTTGGGTACATGCTCAGTAGAGTTAGAACGCTCCCAGTCTTAGGGGCTGTGATATTTTGTTACCACACTTTATGCACATAGAAGTGCGGTGGCAGGGTCGCTAAGCTAATGTTATTAGCCGAATGCTCTGATGGGGGCCGCCATTTTAAGTGACGTCAGCGATCTACGGTACGACTCGAGGGACAAAAGGGAATGTGTGTGTGACGTGTGTGAAATTTGTACAGTAGGTCCCATTAAGAATTGCAATCAGTGTGTACTGTGTATTTACTGTGTTGGTTAAAAAAAAAAGCAATTTAAATCAGAATATGTTCCATTCCATGTCTGACTATTTCTGAATCTATTGACCATTTCAAGGAATGTTTGGTTACTATTGGGCTTCTAGCCTTCTACTGAAGTTATTGTGAATCAGCTGATAGGGTTTGGGCTAGACTATACTTAATAAATAGAATTGCATCATTTACAATATAAAAATATAAAATGCCTTTTTTTCATTCGCGAAAACTAGACTAAATCTAGACAAAAAAAAAAAAGACAAAATCGAGACTAACACTGACTAAGACTAAAATGCTCAGACATTTAGTTGACTAAAACTGACTAAACGAAAAATAAATGCAGATGACTAAATATGATGAAAACGAAAAAAAAGCACTTGACACATGACTAAGACTAAAACTAAAATGAAAATAGCTGCCAAAATTAACACTGCCGTGCGGCAAAGGGGACCGCTCCCGCCTACCTCCGGTCAATGGTATCTAACTACACACCTTCAAGACCCCTACGCTCTGCATCTTCTGGCCACCTCAGACCTACTCCTATCCAAGCCCCGGGAGGGTCATCAAAGAGATGCCGCCTATTTTTTTTTTTTAAATAACTAACCCTAACCAACCTTACTGTCATGCACTTGTCCTAATAAACTAACCTACACTGTAACACGCAACACTTTGATGAACATTGTTACTGCTGATAGAGTCGTACCCTTCCTGATGACTTGTCGTACAGAACTTGTAAGTCGCTTTGGATAAAAGCATCAGCTAAATGACTAAATGTAAATGTAAATGTAGGTACACAAAAAACTGACAATATCCCCTCCAAATTCCTCAGAGACTCAGCAGCCGCCATCACCCCAGTCATCACACACATAATAAACCTCTCCATAAAACAGGGACACGTACCCAAAGACTTCAAAATTGCGAGAGTAACCCCCCTGCACAAAAAGGGCAGCCAATTAGGTCACTTTCACATATAGTTTTGGTGGACTCGGTGCGGTTCTGGGGGTGAAGTTGCAACATTGTTGCATTCTTCATTTGGTTCGCCTGCGTTCACATAGAAATCTGTGAGGCGGACCGAACCTTCTGAACAATGTCACGCGGTCGAAAAGGGCGCTTGTCTATTGGACAGTGGAAATGTGTGTGTGGACGGCGAGTCCTCCAGATCAGCGGAGCGGAGGCGAGTTTTGACATGGCATTGATCCATTGTTCTATTGAAGCACATTACCACCATCCTCTCGCTAAACAACTTGTAGACCACAGTGTTTTTATGAGTGCCCACAAGTAGCTGTTTTATTAATAATATAATAAGCAGCGTTTTTTCTTCCTTCTTCCCAAGATGCACAGTTAGATATATAGATAGATAGATAGATAGATAGATAGATAGATAGATAGATAGATAGATAGATAGATAGATAGATAGATAGATAGATAGATAGATAGATAGATAGAGAGAGAGAGAGAGAGAGAGAGAGAGAGAGAGAGAGAGAGAGAGAGAGAGAGAGAGAGAGAGAGAGAGAGAGAGATGGATGGATGGATGGATGGATGGATGGATGGATGGATGGATGGATGGATGGATGGATGGATGGATGGATAGATAGATAGATAGATAGATAGATAGATAGATAGATAGATAGATAGATAGATAGATAGATAGATAGATAGATAGATAGATAGATAGATAGATAGATAGATAGATAGATAGATAGATAGATAGATAGATAGATAGATAGATAGATAGATAGATAGATAGATAGATAGATAGAGAGATTAGATGCAGTGTGCTTGTTTTGCAGTGAGTGCTGCGAGCAGTGGTAATAATAATCACTTCCTATATTTGGTTCGCGTTTGGTTCGATGAAGCCGAACCGAGACCGACGTTTTCAGGCGGACCAGGGTTCGCCTGTTTGGTCCGCGAACCGAGTTCGACACGCATTCACACAAACCCGAAAAACCGGACTATCGAATTCTGGTCCGAAAGTCCGGACCAAACAGCCCCTGTGTGAAAGCGACCTTTAGACCCAGGCAACTACCGCCCTGTTTCTATTCTTACCTCCATCTCGAAAGTCATGGAAAAAATTGTAGTCAAAAAGTACCTTGCGGAAAAAAATCGAATGTACGAATTCCAATCTGGTTTCAGAACATCCCACTCCACTGACACATGCCTTCTCTATTTGAATGACCACATCAAACAAGAGGTGGACATGGGCAAATACTGTGGCATGGTCATGCTCGACCTACAAAAGGCCTTTGACACTGTCAATCACTCCATTCTGATTGACAAGCTAAAAGCAATTGGTTTTGATAGTCTAGCTGGATGCAATCCTACCTGGAGGGGAGAGAACAGATGGTGGAGGTAAACGGTACTCTACCCCCCCCCCCCTCCCAGTGAGCTGTGGTGTTCCACAAGGAAGCATACTAGGACCGCTACCGAATTTATGCAAATGGAATGTCGTCAGCTTGTGACTGCAACTTGTTCCTGTTCGCGGACGACTCAGCCCTGCTGGTCTCTGACAAGAACAAGTTACAGGTTGAAAAAACCCTCAGCTCGGAAGTCAGCAAACTCTGCACCTGGCTTGCTGATAACAAACTGTCATTACACCTGGGTAAAACAGAGTCCATTCTCTTCGGTTCAAAAAACTAACTCAGCAAGACCGACGGCTTCTCAGTTACAGTGGGTGACAATATTGTCACAAGGAAAGATGAAATTACATACCTAGGTTCCATACTAGAGGCAAATCTTTCCTTTAGTCAAGTTGCAGTCACAAGCTGATGACATGTCATTTGCATAAATTAGGAACACCACAGCTCACTGGGAGGGGGGGGGATAGAGTACCGTTTACCTCCACCATCTGTTCTCTCCCCTCCAGGTAGGATTGCATCCAGCTCACTGATAGACTATCAAAACCAATTGCTTTTAGCTTGTCAATCAGAATGGAGTGATTGACAGTGTCGAAGGCCTTTTGTAGGTCCAGCATGACCATGCTGCAGTATTTGCCCGCGTCCACCTCTTGTTTGATGTGATTGTCCGACCAGTCCAGTTTATTGTCCAGGTGTACCCCAAAGAACTTATACGACTCCACCACCTCCACACCCCCTCGGATGGTGATGGGAATCGGGGGGGGGGGCTCTTATTGCCCCTCCGAAAGTCCACCACCAGCTCCTTGGTTTTACTGGTGTTGCGTTGGAGGTGATTGCTGTCACTCCACCCCACAAAGATCTCCACCAGGGCTCTATACTCCTCCTCATCGTCGTCGGTGATGTACATGTAGCTTACGATGGAGGAGTCGTAGCTTGCAGTGGAGGTGGCACCCGCTTGAGTTGTGGCAGAAGTCTGATGTATAGAGGGTGAAAAGGAAGGGTGACAGCACAGTTCCTTGGGGGGCACCGGTGTTGCTCACCAGTACGTCAGACTGACTGTCCTGTAGTCTGACGTACTGCGGTCTGTCAGTGTGGTAGTCCTTGATCCAGGCCACCAAGCCGTGCTCCAGCTGCATCATGGAGAGCTTCTCCGCTAGCAGTGAAGGCTGGATGCTGTTGAAGGCACTGGAGAAGTTGAAGAACATAATCCTCACTGAGCTGCGCGGCTTCTCCAGGTGCGTGTAAGCTCTGTGGAGCATATAGATTATGGCGTCCTCCACCCCGATGTTTGCCTGGTATGCAAACTGCAGGGGGTCGAGGGAGTCATGCACCAGGGGCTTGAGGTGTTGCAGGACCAGTCTCTCCTTGCTCCCTCTTATTTAATGGATCTCATCTCCCCATGTTGCTCCTAAATCTCTTAGGTCCTCCAGTCACTCTCTTCTGGTGGTCTCTCCATCTAGGCTGAAGACTAAGGGTGACCGTGCCTTTGCAGTTGCTGCCCCAAAGCTGTGGAATGGCCTCCCCCCCAACATAAGGTGTGCTACCTCCCGGTCTGCTTTTAAATCCAGGTTAAAAACCCACCTGTTTACACAGACACTGCTTTTAAACTGGGCTGTTTTAGCCTGGGTAGTCTGATCCACACCTACCCTGTTGTGTATTTTCAATTTCTTATTTTGTTCATCTTTCTTGTTGTTATACTTTTGTTTTTTTACTGTGTTTTATTACAACTACAGTTGTTTTAAATATGCTTTAGAAATAAAACATACTTACACACTTAAAGTAGGACTGGACAATAAGAAATGGGGATATTTATTCTCTTAGTAAATCTGATGCCTGTGAAACACAAACATACACAAAAGAAAAATGAATTGAAAAAACAATCATCCACCATAAGCACGGTGAGGCACGTGACTGCTACCTCATGTCACAGAGTTCGTATTGAATTCTATGAAAGGAGGGGGGCTGATCCGAATCTCCCATTAGGGAATGCCGCTGTGTGTGATGTTTACTTATTAAGCACATCTCCTCAGATCGCAATCTCTATAAGCTCCTTAAATGGATGCCAGGACAGATATCTCAGCTTAATTCCATATGAGACATGTCAGCCATGATCAGTGAAAAGATGAGGACTGGAGCCAAGGACTAACTAACAGAGAGAGAGAACACATTGCCGCTGTCAGGCGACAACCTTGTATCTCCAATTTTGGAGATGATTTGGAGATCGTTTTAATGTTTTTACTTGAAGGTTTATATGACCCATTAAACATCTAATGAACTTCCAAAATTACTCTAAAATGTGGTTGTTTTTCATGGAAAGTTCACCCTGTTGGAGATACAAGTTTTTCTCCCGGCATAAAAGCAACATCAAATTTTGTGTGGTTAGCAGTTCGCTAAGCGTGGGTGTCCCCCTCACATCCTGATCTGGTTTAGTACAGATACTGAACCATCTAAGGCAATACCAGCCCTGTAGGAATAAGTGCATACGACTACAACATCTGTTGTCCAATAGTTAAGCAATCCTTCTTTTTCTTCACATCTTGATTAGATCATGTAAATTCTTAATTTTTTTGTATCCTTTTTTTCTCCGCCCGATTTTTCAATTTTTTTTTTCCCATCCCAATTTTTGTCGTTATGCCAATTCCCCCCCTCCCCTACCTGGTTGTTGTGCGCATGTTCCCCCTGGTCGGTACAAGGGAACCCTGAAGTCCACCACATGCTTCCTCCGACACATGTGGAGACAGCCAGTGCCTCTCTTCTCACCTGGCAGCGAGGACTCATTGGTGAAGCGTAACGCGTGGGAGGTCACGCTGCCTTCACCATTTCCTGTCTTTAGCTGAGCAGGCGCCCAGACCTGACCTGTAGGCATCGCTGTCCACAACGCCAGATTACCACCCACGGCTTCCCTCCCCTAACCCAGCCAAACGAGTTAGTATGACGATCAGCCCAAGCCTCAAGCAATGCTGACTCCGGGAGTCGAGACCGCAGCCTCTTGCATTGGTGATGAGCGCAATCTCCGCTACTCCACCTGACCGCCCTGATCATGTAAATTCTGATCCTGAAATGAGATTGCAGCAGTTGACCCTCCCACAGGCTACATGCAAGGCTTTTTAAACAGGCTCTCCAGCAGAGAGAAACAAGAAAAGGATGTTTCAACATACTGTACCCTTTATTTTCAGAGAGGTGGCAAGATTGTGAACCTCCCACCTCTTGCAGAGACAAGTCGCATTTCTTTCCTCTCTCCCAAGGCCTTCAAGGCCGTTCCTACCGCCGCCTCTACTGCTCCATGGAGCCCGACGCTGCTATGCCCTGCTTCGTGCCGGTGGCCGGACTATACTCAAATCAACTCTAAATGGATCTAATCAGTGGATTGCATATTTTCTTCAAGAAGCAGAATAAGGCTAACCCTCTCTGCCTATTGGGACATCATAATCGGGTTACCAACTTGAAGACGTGGTCATTTTTGGATTATCGAAGCTTTTGGACTGCAATAAGAAGATTTTGGATCTGTTTACCGCGCACAGGATCTACCAAAATGAACTGATAAGACACTTGGACACTTGGACTAATAATGCATTCAGTCATTTGGACGGAGTTGTTAAAACTCACTCCACTCAAATCAATAGAGTTATATTCCACTCTATTCAAATCAAATTTAAAGGGACGTGGCTGGGATAAATTGTGCCAGTCAGTCAGCCAAAACAAATTCCTGGACCAAGGTCGAACCGAGAGCTCTGGAGTCGAAGGCCCTCTGGGAGATAAGAGTGGCGAGCGGCTTCCCACACCCCCAATCCCTAGTCCCCCCCCCCCCCCCCCCCCCCTTCCTCTGCATTGGCGCTGCACTGTCGGCTGCCTCGTGTGAGGGAGACCTCCCCTACCCAGGACTTGGCTTGTGCACTCCCCCCCACCTCCCACCCCCCTCCCACTCCCCCCCCCCCCCCGCTACAGCCCTGTAACAACCCCAACCCACTCCCCCCTCCTTCCGTAAATGGCGCTGCCTATGACGGCTGCCAGTCTGTTTGCGGTGGTGAATATGCATATGTTTGTCTCAAGGCTCTGTACCATTATTACTATCTAAAATGTAATAATTGTGGAATATTACTGTAATGAGCTGTATGTGTATGATCCAAGCGTCCTATGATCCTCATAGGAGCATAACAGAAAAAAGCATTCCATGTGAAGGTATTCTGTATCTTTGCATGTCAACTAATAAAGAAACTTGAAACTTGAAACTTGATTGTACAAGCTTCCACTGCATGTATGAGCTGACATGCAGTCGGTAAACTCCAAAGGGTTTGAGCACAAACTGAAAAAGCATCTGATCCCTCTCATGACTTTTACAAATTCAATTTCAAACCTTTATATAAACTCGAAAAGGCAACTGAGGTTTCCTTCATTTACGGTCATCTCGAGTGTACATACAAAAATAAGCAGACATTTTAAACAATTGAATCACAACAATAAGACAACAACTAATTAATTAAAACACGTACAACTTGATTGACAAAGGTTGGAGATCAAGGTTTTAAACTCTGCAACAGGGGAGAATTAAAGAATTTAGGCTACATGCAGATTAATATATAACCTGAATCTAAATAATGACCTCGACCTAAAGCAACTCAGACTCACTTGAAGAGCATTTAATGTGTCCTCATATTGGATAACTACGGAAGCGTATTGCTGCCACACCAGAAACAGAACGTTATAATGTGATAACTTCTTGTTTTAACATAAATGTTTCACGTTATAACGTGATAACTTCTTGTTTTAACATAAAACGTTTCACGTTATAACGTGAAAATCATGTTTGAATAAGGAAACGATGTGCGCCGTTTGCGAGACCGGAACATTTAGGAATTATGGCTTGTGTACATGATTTGATTAAATTCTACTTCATGCTTGGGTTGAGACATGGCGAGATTATGCTATTATTGAGCACGGTGGATGATATTGTGATGAGTATGCGTACACTAGAAGGGTGTTAAAAGGGTGTGTGTGTGTGTGTGTGTGTGTGTGTGTGTGTGTGTGTGTGTGTGTGTGTGTGTGTGTGTGTGTGTGTGTTGAGACTGCAGGGGAAGATTGCGTGTCTCCCTGCTGCGGACCATTCTGTCTCTCACTCTGTGTTCAAAAATGTTGCCATAGATGAGTGCATTGTTATCTTTACTCTGAAAGCGAGATTACAGGTCTTACCATCCAAACTGAATCTCTCCATCTGGTTTCCAGGCAGTCATGCTCCTTACTGTATTCATCATGACAATAACCAAATAGCTGAAACCATGTCCCACATCTTAAATGGTTGCCATGTATACAGGGGCCTCTACATAAGTAGGCATGACAGAATAGTAGATTTGATAGCGAAAGATATCTCTCTTATTTTTAAGTCCTCCATCACGCTGTTTAAGCATTATAGATAGATAGATAGATAGATAGATAGATAGATAGATAGATAGATAGATAGATAGATAGATAGATAGATAGATAGATAGATAGATAGATAGATAGATAGATAGATAGATAGATAGATAGATAGATAGATAGATAGATAGATAGATAGATAGATAGATAGATAGATAGATAGATAGATAGATAGATAGATAGATAGATAGATAGATAGATAGATAGATAGATAGATAGATAGATAGATAGATAGATAGATAGATAGATAGATAGATACCTTATTAATCCCCTTGGGGAAATTCAGGGTATCTCGCAGCTCATACAGTATACAGACATTGACAGTTCTCATTCAGTTGTTTCACGTTATGTCTGCATCATGAATTAAAAATAAGCACATGATAAAATTCAATTAAATCATATTTATCAATATCAATAAGAGCGTGATGAGATAAAAGCAGGTGTATAAAATAAGTGTGTAAAAACAGGTGTATGAAACAGTGTATAAAAACAGGTGTAAAAACAGGTGTAAAAACAGCTACTGTGAAGCCAAGTATGTTCAACCTGTGCAATGATGATTCCATGTTCTCTAGTATTACAGCTAACACCCCTGATGTATTTGTGGTAAATGAACACCTTAGGGAGGTGTCCACTCTTGAGGTTGGCTGTACTTTTGACTAGCTTAGAAGAAGCCTTCCTAACCAAAATGCTGAAATACCAACAGCTACAGCAGACCATCTCACAGCTAGGCTACAGATGTAAACTCCTAGTTTTTATCTTTGGCAGCCTAGGGCATGTGCACAAGTTGGTTGTGAGGGGCCTACAAATAGCCGCTCTCCCCAAAAGGAAGGCCAAGCAGTTAGCCAGGTACTGCTCAGTATCAGCTATTATAGGAAGCCGCTCAATTTGGAGGAGGCGCTGTTACCTTTTCCCATGATTCTGCCGTCCATGCACCTTGTACCTGACTGTTCTTCGTAATTTTCTGATTGCACTCGCATTGTTTATGTCCTTTGTATGAGGCCTCCTTGTACTTCTGTTCATGTGGACATAAATAAACATTTCAAATGTGTGTGTGTGTGTGTGTGTGTGTGTGTGTGTGTGTGTGTGTGTGTGTGTGTGTGTGTGTGTGTGTGTGTGTGTGTGTGTGTGTGTGTGTGTGATATAGAGAGAGAGGGGGGGGTGAGAGAGATGAGGAAGAGAAAGAGAGCTGGGAGAGTGTGTGTGTGAGAGAGAGAGGGGGGGTGTGATTACTCAGCCCTTGTGTGGGTGAATGTAACAAGTTCCTAACGTTTTCTTTCCCCTATTATTTCATGCACACTTTATTCATTGTTTTAAATTATTATTTTCTTTTAAGTTATTTTGTGCATCACTCTGTTTTGAATTTGATGCAAATTTGCAATGCATGAGGGTCATCCTTTTGTGTTAAATGGCTGCATAAAGCAAGCATTTGTTGACTCACATGTTGATAAGAGTATTAAAACTTGGAACTTGAAAAAAATCCGTTTAAGGTAGGGAAAAAAAAGAAATGTGATTAATTTACGATTAATCGCGAGTTAACTATGGACAATCATGTGATTAATCGAGTTAAATAATTTAATCGATTGACAGCACTAATTATTACATATATATTCTCTGCTTCAATGTGATTATGCTTTGGCCTTCTTTCGAAGTGGGTTATGCTTAGAGTTTGGAATCGGGGCTGGTGGTCCATAAATATGTATTCTAGGAGAATATATGTAATGTGCGAACAATCTTGCTTGTGTGTACAAGGCGGACATTTCTATCCCAGAGCCCGTCGGAGCTAAACCAATCAGAGAGGGTCTTTGCTGTACGCGGGCTAGCCAATCAGAGAGCGTCTTCGCAAACTACGGCTACGAAAAAAAAATTGGCAAACGGCGCACATCGTTTCCTTATTCAAACATGATTGTCACGTTATAATGTGAAACGTTTTATGTTAAAACAAGAAGTTATCACGTTATAACGTGAAACGTTTTATGTTAAAACAAGAAGTTATCACGTTATAACGTGAAACTTTTATGTTAAAACAAGAAGTTATCACGTTATAACGTGATACGGATATTTTTTTTCTGTTTCTGGTGTGGCAGCAATACGCTTTCGTAGATAACAGATTGGATAACTACTTAAAAATCATTTTACAGATAAATGAAAGAAACCTTGCATAGAGTTGCAAACTGGATAGCCTGCATTATTATTGGTGTGTATGCAGACTTGCAAATATTGAAAGGTAAAGGGTACTCGGGTTAGAACAGGGGTCCCTTTTCATGTGTATTTGATCATGTCACCTGCTCATATTCAGAGAAAATAATCAAATGGGATGTGATTTCATGTTGAGTAAAGTTATAATGTACTGCATCTAGAGCATGTGAATTTAAAAATCAATCACAATCTCTGCTAAAAGGTTGGTAATCGGGCAGTGAGTTGTTGCCATGGTAACTAGGACTCTGCAACTAGAACATTTGCCAGAGGATGCATGTCTAGAGACGGGTTTAAGTGGAAAAAGTATTTTTTATAATAATCACAAAATGTTCCATTATTTTTACCAAATTAGTAATCACCCAGTGACTTCAAATACGAAAGAAAATTATGATATGTTTGACAGAATCTTGTATACAGATGACTCAGATAGACAGATAGGGGTCAGGATCTAGTTAGTCTTGTTAGTCCCAAGTATCAAGATGGTAACAGAGTGAACCGACTTCTCTTTGGACAGACTTTGGCAATACCCTCAATAATGTTGCTGTCAAATAACATACAAATGTATCTTGTTAATTATATATATTTTTTTTTACAAAAAATAAACTACAAAGGTTTCAATCACATTTATGTTCAAAACAGCCCTAAAACCATTTTACAAAATTACCTTGAATTCAACCTGCATGCTGGTAATGTATCAACTCATGTCTTGTTGCTTCTGATATATCCTAATCCGTCATCTTAGCCACAGTGGCAGCCTTTCATTAGAAGCATTTAAATGGTTTCCAGCTGGGAAACATGTCTTTGCTCCAAACCAGATTGTTTCTACTGAATTAGCCACAGTAGCTTCGCTTGAAGAACAAATATCACAAAATGACAGTGACATTGGCAACAGTTGGCAAACAGAGCAAATCACAGGCAATCTATGATGTCTATATTGCGGGAAAGGCAAGGCTTCAGACATCCTCCTCTCCATCCATGGCGGGATTTCTAGTTAAGTTTCTCTCCATGGGCGCATCTGGCTAGTGTAGAGGTAAAAGCACTCGTTTACCACCGCAGAGACCCAGGTTCGATCCCCGGCAGTCTCTGGCTTGGTCAGACAATTGGCAGTGTTCACGGGTGGAAAGCCGATGGGGTATGAGTCCTGGTTGTTGCATCAGCGACTCCTGCTGGTCGGTCTGTTCAGCAGGGAGGGGATCTGGGGGAGATAGCGTGAACTTCTGCACTCCTAGATGTCAGTACTGTATTGGCATAATGACTAAATATGGGAAAAAATTGCTACAACAAAAAGGTTTCTCTCCACGTTCCTCTCATCTGCCTTTGTGCTTCTTGAAGAGGGCGTAGAGGACCTTCAGAGTGGCTGCAGCGTCCTGAGAGACGATATCTGTCAGAAGATGCACAAGAGGCATTTAGTGATTATCTATTATGCATCACCGGCAACTCTCAAAACCACTCAAGCATTGATTATAATGGATGTGTGCTTTTTACCAACATTAGCTGATAACTATTCTAACAATGAGTCTTAAAAGGCCAAAGATTCAGCTGGAAGGGGGAGGGGGGGGGGATGGAGACAGCATCACACGGAAATCTAATCAATTGATAATTGATGGGTTGAGATCCCCAACTAAATCGCTCATTCATTCATTCATTCAGTCTTGTGTGATGCAGCACTAGGCTAATTAAATGAATGCGGCATTACGATCAACTTGAGTGGGAGCTAACCTAATTAACGCACACCGTATGGTGCTTGTTGTAGACTTTGAGTGCGGGGATTCCTCCTTCCATCAGAGCGATTACGGAGGTAATTAAAACAACGCTTAACCTGTTAACGCTTACATTTTCAGAAATTCGGCCTAAAGGTACATGGCCAAATCATACATCTATGGATAGAGAAAATGCTCCTCTTTCCAATGGCACTAGTAAATCTGGATTTAGTCATTTCCTCACAGTTTTACGATAAAATAGATATAATTAGCATTTTTCCGATAAATTCATATTTTCAGTCAATCTTAAAAATGAAAATATACACTTTGACTGCTGTTTTAATAGGGTTAAGGTCTTTACTCTAGGCTACATTTGAAAAAGAAACACAACATTAACCATCCAAGGGCCCACATGTGGGCCCTCTTGAGGACGCGCCACTTTTCTGACCTCTAGTGGCTCGGGTGTGCATTTCTTTTAATACAATATATATATTTTGGACAGGGTTGTAGCCAATGAGGCTTTCCAATGATACCCCACGTGGGGATCTAATACGGTCTCTATTGATCGATTTATGATAAAAAAAAAAAAAATTATGCAAACCTCTTGCTCATGGGTTAAATAAATTGTGCTGCCGGTCTTAACTCATTCACGGCCAACCACGACTATAGTCGGGTTATCTCGCCAACCGTTGAGCGCCAAAACCCAAGTATAGTCGGGTTTTCGATAGTTTATAATTTTTTCTTTTATTCGATTTTTTTATTCTATAGAGTCTCACGGACCTCGGTGTTACCATTGGAACTCATTCTGAGGCCATGGTTACACTGGGGTTTTTGTTTTTGTTGCTGAATGATTACGTTTGCATGTCCAAGTTAAAAAGAAACACCGTTTTGGCAGGAAAACGAGTTCCCCTAGTGGGAACGCTGAAAAGGTGTTTTCGTTCTGCGCAAGCCGGATACGGAGCCGTTCTGCCCAATGCCCATGCGCAGTAGAGACCTGCACGGTTATTTCCAGTGTTTACAGCAGAACTGTCCCAAGTCTGCGGCTACCATGTGTTGTCAAGTTATTGTTATAAGGAGCCCAGTCCAAGCTACAACAGTCTGCATTCCCTTAACAATTGTTTGTATTGAGCCGTATTGTATTGTACCCATTCTGCAATCTGTTAAATAAAGTTTACATCCATTCATTCTGCTAGCATTAACGTTACCAAGCTGCTAGCCACAATGCTATACTGTTATAATGGCATATCCCATCACGTTAGCATGTAAGCTAACAAACTTCGCTGCTAGCCACAATGCTATACTGTTATACTGGCATATCCCAATCACGTTAGCACGTAAGCTAACAAAATCGGCGACGATCTTTTTGTGAGACTAAACTCGGCTCTTGGTGGTCAATTGTGTTGATGTTAGTTTTGTTTCATCAACAAATCATCAACAAATGAGGCAGAACACACAGTGAATGTATCCGTTTTAGTTTATTGCACTTTATTTCTTGCTGAAAAATAAATGCTATGTGGCTAAATGGCTCATGCGAGGTATAAAGATGGTGGCTTTTGAGATTTTGAGCAGGATGTGGAGTGTCTCATTCAACCTTTCTGATTGGTTGAAAATGGCCTTCATGTTTGAACTACATCGCCGCTTACTGCTTTGGCATTTTACTACATGTATATAGTAGACGAGACAAAATGACGTCTAACTTAACTCTTACTTGCCTGCCAATACGCAGCGTTCTGAAAAGTGAATGAAACAAAACGAAAATGGTCCTAGTGTAACTGCAGCCTGAGACCCCGAGAGTGCAATACCGGACGAATCCTGCTAGGTGGCAGTCTCGCCTACCCTTTGAAACCTTATTTCACACTGTGTGTTACATTGTATATGGTCCGGGCAGAGAATTTAGACCAAGCCAAGTGAATCGCTTCATCCGAGCACTTTGAAACGCATTCAGCACACTTGAGGCATAACTTGTGCCACTTCATGTCATTCTTTTTTGGATACCTCCTAGTAAAGGTAAGGACTATATGACATCAATCCTACTTTGATCGATCGCAACGATCATATGTAACATACTCCAAAACGTATGCCGTTGCTGATGATCAGAGCATCAAAAAACTACCCCCCCCCCCTTTGATGCATTCATGATGAAACATAATACCTATTATATACCTTTGATTTGGAAATAGTAACGTGTACACACGAGCAATGCGAACGTATTTAGCTCAATAATGCAGCTTCCAGGAATTAGCCAGGATCACTCTGAAACTACAATATTCACCACGGGATAACACGTATACATGAAAATTTACTCTTTTTTACATGTTGGACAAGAGATAGTGACTGTCAAATGAGCCATAGTATTGTCTCCATAGCTATAATATAGAATATAGATATAGCCCTGCAAACATCGTGACGCAGAGTGAAAATCCCTATCTTTTAAAGCAGTGATTCCCAACCTGGGGTCCGCGGACCCCTGGGGGTCCGCCAGGGGGCGCAGGGGGTCCGCCAGGGGGCGCAGGGGGTCCGCCAGACCACAGATGATTTGAGTTTTTTTTTTTTTTTTTTTTTTTTTTATCATCAGAAGCATGAATAGTCTCTCCACTACAATAAAAAAATAAAGATAAATAAATAAACATCTAGACATGATTTTTGAATGTTAACAGTAGGCTACCGGGTAGCCGCTAAAACGCGAATCAGTTGACTGTATCACTTTCTGTAGCTAGCCTAGCACGCTAGTTAACTTTCTCGGCTCGTCTGCAGTCAGCCGCCAGAGGCGAAAATGTGTGACAAACGAAAAGGTGATGATGGCAGCTCATCTGCAAAAAAAGTTAGGACCTACAGCAATCGCGAAAATTACATCACCATGGGCTTCACTGAGGGACCAGACAAACGACCTAAGTGTGTGATTTGTGGAGAAAAGTTGGCAAACTCGAGCCTGAAGCCCAGCAAGCTGAAGAGACATCAGGCGTCTAAGCACCCAGAAACCGTTGGGAAGGATCCAGACTTTTTTCGGAGGAAAGAACAGTCTCTCAAGGCGAACAAGCCTGTTGATGTTAGAGTAGCGTGGAGCAGGGGTGGCAGTGATTTACAGAAGGCTACCGAAGCCTCCTTTGAGTGTTCGCTTTTAATTGCAAAAGCAAAGAAACCGCACAATATTGGCGAGCAGCTCATCAAACCAGCCTGCATCAAAATGGTTTAGAAACTGTGCGGCCCACAGGTGGCGGATAAACTAAAATCAGTACCACTCTCGAACAATGTAGTGAAATACCGAATTGATAAGATGTCAAGTGATTGCGAGCAGCAGCTGTCAGAAAAGCTTAGAAAGGGTCCATTTGCCATACAACTTGATGAAACTACAACTGTCGCAGACGAGGCTGTGCTCATCGTTTATGTGCAATATATTGAAAATGAGGATCTGAAGCAGGACATTCTCATGTCAGTCAACCTTACTACCACCACTCGAGGTGAGGATATTTTTACTGCAGTGGATTCTTACTTCATTCAACATAAATGCAAACCGTTCACCATTAGGGCCTGATTTGAGAGGATGAATACAGGATTTGAATATTGGCCAACATTTTGAAATACATAAGGTGCAAGATTAGATTTGTTGATTGAAGGCACAAGTCAAAGAAGCATAGTGGGTCTAATTATGATGCATATGCCTGTGTATAAGCAGTTTGTTATTAAAATGACAAAAAAAAGGTATTAAACCCAGCTAGGACAGATTCTCTCTGCTACTGATTGGAATTTCCTGTCTCATATTTAGTTTAATTTGTTGCATTGATTTGTTCCATAAATGCAAACCATTCACCATTAGGGACTGATTTGAGAGGATGAATACAGGATTTGAATATTGGCCAAACATTTTGAAATGCATATGGTGCAAGATGAGATTTGTTGATTGAAGGCACAAGTTAAAGAAGCATAGTGGGTCTAATTGTGATGCATATGCCTGTGTATAAGCAGTTTGTTATTAAAATGACAAAAAAAAGGTATTAAACCCAGCTAGGACAGATTCTCTCTGCTACTGATTGGAATTTCCTGTCTCATATTTAGTTTAATTTGTTGCATTGATTTGTTCCATAAATGCAAACCGTTCACCATTAGGGCCTGATTTGAGAGGATGAATACAGCATTTGAATATTGGCCAAACATTTTGAAATGCATATGGTGCAAGATGAGATTTGTTGATTGAAGGCACAAGTCAAAGAAGCATAGTGGGTCTAATTGTGATGCATATGCCTGTGTATAAGCAGTTTGTTATTAAAATGAAAAAAAAAAAAAAAATTATGGTATCTTATTAGGAGGGGGTCCGCGAATTTCATCAGAGATGTTTGGGGGTCCCTGGGGGGAAAAAGGTTGGGAACCACTGTTTTAAAGCATGGCCCATTGACTACAAGGATGGATAAAAACGGCTGGCGCTAAAAGTGTTAACATCAACAGTTATCACGTTGAGTATTTACTTGAAGATTACAGACTATTTGTGTATCGCCCTATGTCTGGTAGGCCAGTTTAATAGTAAAGTAAACTTCCAGCTCAAACAGTACACACAGAGTAATAATAATATAACTATGATAATAATAATAATAATAATAATAATAATAATAATAATAATAATAATAATAATAATAATAATAATAATAATAATAATAATAATAATAATAATAATAATAATAATAATAATAATAATAATAATAATAATAATAATAATAATAATAATAATAATAATAATAATAATAATAATAATAATAATAATAATAATAATAATAATAATAATAATAATAATAATGATAATGGATCTGAGGGGAGAATCCATGTGCATCCTCTTACACAGGCTTCCACTGATTTCTCACTCACTCAAAAAACCTAAACTTAGAAAATATATTGCAATTAAAAATGAGTATTTTACTGAACCTTATGTAATGTTAAACTTAAAGAGAAGACGGAGGTCTCTGTGTGCCCAGTTGAGGTCTGGCACCCTGCCATTGGCTGTGGAAGTGGGTAGATTCCAGGGTAAACCTGAGGAGGAGCGGTTGTGTGTTCTGTGTGATCTGGGAGTGGTGGAGGATGAATATCATTTTGTTTTTTATTGCCCTTTGTACACCACTTTGAGGAGGGCTTTATTTGAAAAAATTCAAATTGTAAACCCAGATTTGTTTTGGCAGTCTGAGAGCTGTATGTTGAGTTGTTTTTTTGTGGAGGACATCTTCGGTTTTGCAGGATTTTTGGAGAAGGCATGGCACCTGAGACAAAACACACTGTATCCTATATAATTGTATTTGAATTCACCTTGTTTTTCTGTTTATTTACATTGAGTACAGCTTGTGTTATATTACGTTTTATTGTATTTTCTTGTATTTTTCTTTTTTTTATGGCCATCTTGGTCTATGTCATTTGTTAAGTAATTGGTAAAGTATATTATTATATACTTATTGTTATGTGTCTTGTAAGCCCATATGGGCTGGGCATACATCTATATGTAAGACACGAAAATAAAAAATATCAAATCAAAATCAAATCACTCACACGTCTACTCACCCATCCACTCACTCACTCACTCACTCACTCACTCACCCACAATAGTGCAGAGGTTGAATTATTTTGTCGATCTACAGACAATAGAGCGACGGTTTCCCCCTCGAGAGGATTCTCCCTGAATGCAGCTCTCTAAACAAATGATTATGACCTCAGACTATCATCCGCAGCAATCTGACACACTTCACACTTATTCATATTCCACAGCAATTCCATCCTTCCTTCCAAACCACTGTAAAATTCACATTATCCTCTCAGCAACCGAGATTAAATCCAACAATCAGCACTATCCCCTTTGTTGCTTCTCGACATATTATGAACATACTTTGGCAAAACCTTAACACAGAGATACATGCTCTTGATAGGAGGGGTATTGAGATTGGACAGCTGCTATTTATATTGGGTTCTGAATTTATATCTTTATATTTAAGCTATATATATTTTAGATTAATCCATTTATTGGTCTGCCTACTTTCAGAAATGTGGCTTGTGGTTTTTAGATGCAAAGCGCATCTATATGACTGGCAATGTCACTAACTCTCTTATTCCGTAACACAGTAACCGTTCTGCCGCTAGTGGCGACTCACAGGAAATGCGCTTCACATCTATGTGTGTCCTTGTTGTCGTTAGGTAATTTATTTCTGCAGAACAGTGAGTACTCTCACCTTGTGGGTTGACACTGGACACAGACAGACCGATGTCAATTAGAAGATCCAAGGCCACAGTCACATTATGGATCTATAAACCACAGAAATGAAAATGTCACGCTACCATAGAATAGCCTACAGTAAATACCCACACAATATAACAGCATCAACTAGTACTAGTCGATGATAGATTGAATTTTGAGGTGTGGAATTTTCACATAATGAATAGCAAATGAAAACCAAGATTGTTGAACGAACTATCAGCTACAAGGATCTATGGATGATGGATGATGATCAGTGGTGGAAAGTTTTTTTTATTTTGTAAAAAAGTTTTTTTACTCAAGTACTGTACTTAAGTACAATTTAGAGCACTTGTACTTTACTTTCGTTTTAGGGAACTTTATACTTTTACACATACCACTTTAACACAACCTTTAGAGATCAATGGATCGAGGATTGAATGCTCCCAATCACTGGAAAACACAAACATCATGTAGAATGCATACTTTTACTTCAGATACTTAAATACATTCGGCAGCTAAGTGGCGCAGTGGGCAAGGCGCTCGCCACTAACACAGGAGATGCTGGGTTCAAGCCCAGCTCTCGCCGTTGCTTCCGGCTTGGCTGGTCGTTCATACTAATACAATTGGCAGTATTAGGGGGTGGTAAAGCCGGTGGGTGGGGATCGGACGTTGTGGACAGCGACTCCTACAGGTCGGTTGGTGCGCCTGTACAGCAGAATCAGGAAGTATCGGGGGCAGCGTGAGCCTCCCACGCGTTACTCCTCACCACTGAGAGATCGCGCTGTACAGGTGAAAAGATGCGACAGCTGCCTCCTCGTGTACCGGAGGGGACACGTGATAGGCTTCGTCCACATTGCAGCCGACCAGTGGGAGGCATGGTCTAGCAACGTTCGAGACAGGGGAGGGAAGAATTGGATAATACGAAATTGGGGATGGGAGAAAAATAGAAAAATGGGGAGAACAAGTAGATTAAAAAAAACTAAAAAAGATACTTAAGTACATTCAATAGCCAATACTTCTCTACTTTTACTTTCACCAGATTACTAATTTATCTGGGTATTCTACTTTTACTTCAGTAAATGAACTGTGTACTTCTTCCACCACTGATGATGATGATGATGATGATGATGCTGATGATGATGATGATGATGATGTGAAGTGGTGTGAGTGTGTGCTTTCATCCAGCTCTTAGTCATCTTCTCCCAGAAGGTGGGCTACTCTCACTAATGTGTCAGGTGACCCGTACCATCTCAGAATGACTGACGGGGGTCAAGTTGAAGTCACAGAGTGGAACATAGAAGCCTTCCAACTGTCCAATCAGGAGTAGCAGAATCACGGCGTCTGCAAACTAGGAGGAAAACACAGCTGTCGGGAGTCCATCCTGAGGGCGGTGAACATGAGATGGAAGCCACCTATGATGACTTTGAATTTACAGTGTTTAGTGTAGTAAAGTTTTTTAACCAGGCAGGTCAATTAAGAACAAATTCTTATTTACAATGACGGCTTGGTGAGAGGACCAACTCTCTAAGGGTAACAGGGAAAGGGGAGATTTTTTTTATTTTTTTTTTATTTTAAGAAACAGATGATACAGTAAGGGAAATAATTAAAACACAAATCAAACAAACAACCAAATACAATTACAAGGTATGTAATACATGAAGCAGAACAGACAAATTACAGCTAAAAGGCTGGGTGACAGTTGCAGGTGTGTGTGTAACAACTCTCAAAGTCTGCTGGGAGCAGCAAATTGATAGCATATTGATTGATAGCAACACAGTTAATAACTGGACCTCAGGAAGACTACCTGGTGCCTTGGCGTAGGCTACTGTGGATCCTAATGAGCTTCACTTAAGAGGAGAGCACCACAGTCCGTTGAGGTTTTTAAAAGGGGCCTAAAAACATTTCTTTGAATGCCCAACCCGAGTTTTCTCGGGTTTACCCCCCGCGGGTTGAATGCCCATAACGAGAATATTCGTTTTTTTCTCTTTTTTTTTAATTTTATTAGCGATCTGAATTCATATTTCATCAACCGAGTCTACCGTTGGTAAATCAGCCACCCCAGGCGCTCAAATGTGAAAAAAGCGCCCCTATCGTCTCCCAGATGGTAATTCACCCTTTTGGATTGGACTCAATGAAAATGCATGGGGGAAAAAAACCCGGACTCCACATTTTAGTTCTCACGCATGTAACCGGGGCCGATCAGCTTCATGCTGGACCCTCAGCACAGCGTGTATAGGCCTACGCTGTTTTACAGTATACGCGTGGGATCAATAAAAGGATCGATTTTTGGAATGGTCGATCAGGAATTGGAATAATCCATTTGGATACCATCTGATATCAGGTAAGGAATCTATTTTACCAGTCTTAGGATAATCAGACCTGTTTTCACGAGATATAAGCTTTCCCCCTATATGTGATATGGCTGTTTTGACTGTGCGAGTGATCAGGAAATAAGAGAATCGATTTACAGCTTGCGGCACCAGCGTGCATACGTACACATACTATCGATAATCTAGCGTTTATTTGAAAACGATTCATAAATAGGCCGAACAATGACAACGTTCTAGAATATTACAGTACATCAGCGTTTATCAGGGATTCTTTTTTTTCTTCTTGAAAACGAGGGCTTTTCAAAATGCTATAAAACGGAAATGAACAGGTAAAAAAACAATCCGCTTTGACAATCTATTGGAAATGGGTCATTGATAATGCGACGGGCAGATTAGATACATAGCCATAATTTAAAACATAGATTAGGCGATATTAATGTTAACATTGAAGTGGTTGCTGGGCATTCAAGGGGGTAAAAAGGAAAATACGGCCGGCTCTGAAAGTGTTTTAACAAGGCATTTGCCTGAATTATTCTTTTACTTTTATTTTTACTTCTATTCATTTTATTATTTATCTTTTATTTTTATGTTCTTCCATTTCATTGTTTTTAATTGTTTTTATTCATTTAACATTTTATCTTTATCTCCTGTAGCACTTTGAGATTTTCACAAATATAAAGTGCGGTACAAATTGAATTTATTATTATTATTATTATTATTATTATTATTATTATTATTATTATTATTATTATTATTATTATTATTATTATTATTATTATTATTATTATTATTATTATTATTATTATTATTATTATTATTATTATTAAGAGGCCATGATGTGTAATTGTGGCGCATGCTGGCCACAAGCAGCATTGTCTCTGTGTTTTCAATAAAAATTATTTGCATGCAGACTTTCTGCAGAGTGAATTATTGGTTTTGGGATGGTCGAAGTGGCTTAATATTGTTAGTACAACAAGAAGAAGCTTGGCATCCAACCAGAGTGCAAATGTAACAGTAAAGTGCAACAGCAATATTCAATGTACAGGTGATTAAACTGGGTACAAAATATACCAATTAGTACCACTGAGTGTAGTGCTATAAAGTTGTATGTACAGAGTTGTAGTATAATATGTACAGTGATACAGGTATAAAGACAGTATGGTAGTAGTCATACTGGCCAGCAGCGTAACTAGTAAGAGTAGGATATGTACTGATATAGATCTATACAGTATGTAAAAGGATTATGTGCAGGTAAATATAGACAGGTGTGGATGATATATATACAGTGAGAATAAATATATTTATACGGTATACAGTATACAGCATTATTGTACATGCTATCATACAGAGCTACTATGCAGTGTATAGAAGTATATAGAGGGGTTATACTGTATGCAAGAATAATGCACATTTTACATCTCGTTGGTTCTAGGCATACGGCTGCTATCACAAGAAGGCTGACCTAGCTGGTCGTACCAGACCATTTCAGGCCATAGCCGTGAAAGTAGGTGGGTGTGTTGAAACGCCAGTGGTCTCAATTTGTCCAGTACACGCTCCAGAACGTTAGGTTATGACTATAACCAAGTTCTGTTAGTTAGGGGCGATGCTTGGCTTCGCCTTCTGCACTATCTCGCGTACGTGCACGCGTACTGAATAAACCACAAATGTACCTCTAATACCAGTATTAGTCTGACCACACCCCTCATCAGCTTACCTTCATAAGCAGGTGTGTGGTCACCTGCTCTCCTCCTTCCCAAGCTTTCACCACAAGGTGAGGTCAAGGGCTGCAGCGGCCGTCCGAAGCCAAGCATCGCCCCTAACTAACAGAACTTGGTTATAGTCATAACCTAACGTTCTGTATCGTTAGTGGCTTAGCTTGGCTTCGCCTTCTGCACAAGGGAGGCCAAGCGGAGCCACTTGGCTGACAAATACACCCCGCTGACAGCCCCCCAAAACCATCAGAACAGGGAGGGCCGAGCCCCCCCGACCCCCCCTAATGGAGGGTAGCCCCCCTATTAGGGACGTCACGGGAGGGCGACGGACCCGACCGTGCGAAGAGGCACTCAAGCAACTCAACGCACAGGGTGAGCAGACCGTGGCTTGACCCACGACTACACACACGCACAACCCGCATGCCACCCGGGAACGAACGGAGGAACAACCTCGTTACTGCCCCCAGAATCACGGGGTCAAGGGCAAACCCAACCCCGTGGCAAGGCCGTAGCAGCGGAGCACGAAGGAAGACCCAGACCCACCAAAAGGACTGGACTCCCTGGAATGGGGGCCCGGAGAAGTCCATGATGCCAGCATCAAGACCCCACCAGGTGGGCACGTAGTGCCCCGCCCCCCACATCGCCAGCGTATTCGGACAAAGGCCCCTCAGTTACTGCACCTGGTATTCCCAGGCGGAACCAACCAGGCCAGTAAGCCGAGCGGGCCCCGTCCCCCCAATAGTACACCGCCTGGCACACTGACCCTGCAGAATAGGCAGTCAGCATGGCCGTAAGCACACAAAAAAGGTTAACCAACGGAAGCAGGCAGCGCACCGGGGAAAAACCAGGCAACAGGCTGTTAACCCTAGCCTGGAGACTGCGGACGAGACAGGCGCCAGAGGGGACAGCTGAACACAGCCGCCCCGGCGGAAGGAGCGTAAGCTGGCGGTGTTGCATGACCAAGCCTCCATTTAACAACCCCCACCCAGAGGGGTCGAGGCAGAGAAGGCTGACACGATTGGCAGACGTCATGAACGTGCAGGGGCACCCTCAACCGGTGAACCCGGGAGTTGACACTGCTCCAACACACCAGGGAACCAACCACCTCGGTGTTACCCAATGCGGTGGTTGTTCCTATAACCCCTCAAGAAAAAACTCCAAAAACACACCTGCGGGTATACACCGGCTATACCGCAGTACAAGTGTTTCAGTTTCCAAAAAGGGTTAACCCAGGCCTACGGGTCGCAAACATCACTTCGGACCGGGCCTGGCGGTACGGGAAGCACAGGGTCACCAGAGGAGGTCAAAAAACCACCCCCACAGGCCCCTCTTCGCCATGCGTGAGAGAGGAGCGAAAAACAATGGAGAACCAGCCCCTAAGCACACCGTACCTGGTATTCCCCGGCGGTCTCCCAACCAAGTACTAACCAGGACCAACCTGTGTAGCGGCCGAGATCCGACGAGATCGAGCGCGTACAGAATGGCATGGCTGTAAGCCATGACGACAGTGCTGAGTAAAAACATACCCAACCAGGGTCTCCATAGCGCTTAACCCTGTGACACCCAGACCGACCTGGCATTTTTCCCCCTGAAAAAAGCCCAAGTCCCTCAGGGTACCAGAACAGCAGATCTGCATCCCCGGCGGACAACGGGTTCAACTGATCTGGACCAGCGTGACCAGAACCAGTCCCGTGCCCTAACCACGCCGACATGCCCCAGGAAAAGGGCAGATATGCGTGTTGATCTTAACATGAAAAGAAGGCGCCACCCAGACGTCGGGACGAACCGCGCCTGGTGGCCCACCCCAAGGGCGTGAGACCCCACTACATATGTTCAGATCCATCCCGTCATCATCCCCCAGACATGAACGAGGATCCGTCGACAACCCACCCAGGTCATGGGATGTGGTCGCCGGAAGAGGAAAAAACCCCCATTTCAGTTGCTTTATAAAAACGCTGTTTCAACCACAAGCAACTAAGGCGTGCCAGTCAATCGCCTGTTTACAGCGAGCTAGCACTATACGTGCGTCGGGACACACCCCCATCAATGAACAGGCTATTTAGACCTGCCATTGAATCCCCAAGGCGCCCAGGGGAACGACAAGAGGGGTGTGACACTCCCTAACTCCAACACTTCTGGAATAGAAAGAAGGAAGCATCAACAGTATGTATCCCAGTCTACACAGCCGGGGTAAAAAATGTTCACATTTTTACATCCCACCACCCTCCCATAGGAAAGAGACGGGGATCCCCAGAGAGACTTCCCACGCGAGCTGTACAGATTGAAAAGAATATATTGCACCTTGAGCCATGTAAAAAACTGGTTTTAGGGCCTCCGGGGAAGAGGCACCGAACCCATACACACTCAATAAACGAATTGAATCGAATATACATACAATAGAAAAGGACCCTTCTAGAGGGTCCACTCACTTTGACAATCTGAGGAGGAAGGCTCTGTACTCTGA
Organism: Notolepis coatsorum; assembly: GCF_963971535.1. Classification (NCBI taxonomy): domain Eukaryota; kingdom Metazoa; phylum Chordata; class Actinopteri; order Aulopiformes; family Paralepididae; genus Notolepis; species Notolepis coatsorum. The sequence continues at coordinate 88,396,226 of NC_140182.1, read as the reverse complement.
TGGAGGCTTCCTCACATGGATCACATGGAAGAAGGAGTCCGAACTCACAGAAGGCCTGAGTAGGCGCTTGGTGAGGAGGAGCCCTGACCACCCCCCCTGAAAACAGATCCATCACATGGACCTGAACAGCACACGGAAGTCCTACCAACAGAGACGCGCACGGTGACGTACTCTATGGCGGGGGAATTCCTGCGGTGCACACGCCCAATATACCAGGCCGTGGGACCAGGAACTCCCTCCCCCCCCCCCCCCCCCCCCCCCCCCCCGTAACGTGCCGAACCGCCACGTGACGGGAACCTTGAAGGACAGGGGGTGTACCCCTGACCGACAGAACAATGGGGAGAGGAAAGGTTACCAGTTCACCCCTTTACGACCCCACACCCATGATACGACGTAACGACAAAAAGAGAATATGACACAGTCATAGTCAGCTCTATGAAGCGTTTCACAGCTCCACACAGCGCACGAGCTAACCTGCTATCTGATTTTTACTAAGGAAAAACACAGAATAGAGAGGGCTCTAAGAACCCCGGTCCAACATACACATGTGCTTCTGTGGCCAGTACAACCCAGTTGTAGGTCACATGACACACACAACCCATCATCATCACAATGAGAGAATACATCATTCTTGATTAGTATCGACCACAGGCCTTGCTAAGCACACGACAGCAACCAAACCAATTTCCCTTTAGGAAATAAGTTTCTCCAGCAGATTTAGCACAACCTCAGCAATCAAGCTGAGAGTTACATCGTATCCCTACCACACAAAAGACACAATTAATGCACAACATGTCTGATAGGAGGTGATAAAGTCCCCAGGGAACCGGGGGGGGAAAAACACAATCCTCCTATTTTACCCTCAACACGGCCAGTTAAAACAGGAAAACCTGTTAATGTGTGAACTCACTGTCCATTGTCATTACAGTCTGAGAAAGAACATTCTTTTACTCACTCGTCACCAAGCATAGCTTCATAGGTTAGTTGCCTTAGTAGTGAGTACACGGTACACATAAACACCATGATGTTTCTCACACAACAACCAGATCAATACATCACGACCTGCACGGAGAAGCTACTGCCAGTGACAAAAACAGCTCACACACAACCCGCAACGTATCTCAAATGCATTGCAACAACACACGTTTTGGGAAAAAACACCGTCATTCACAATACATTTAGCAAGGTAAAACCAGAAGACGTGTTATGAGGGTCTGGCCAACCCCGTACCTGCCCGGAACGCAGATCAGCGAAGTGCAGTCATAAGCCACCGTAGAACACAGCCCTCTTTGTTGACGCAATCCCCGTCTAGGCTCAGGCAGGGTTGACGAACATCCCCTGTCAAAGATGACGTCGTGGTCAAGAGTGTAAAACATGTTAAAAATCAAAGCACGTTCAACAGAATAGCATCAAGCTAACGGCTGCTCCAACCGTTCTGGTGCTATCGCTTCCGCTCGCGAGACGCCGATCTACGACGCACGCGATCAGGAGCGAGCTCCCGGCGGCGCGCGAGAAGCCTAAGCTACCCCGCGCCAGGCCACCGACCGGCTAACCGTAAGCTATGAACATGTAAACAATGACATAACACTCACCCAGACAGGCCGCCGTTCTGAACCCTCCTCACTTTTTAAGAGAAAAGAGAAAACAAGACGTCAACACCGCTTCACAACGGTGACATTAACACGTCCGGCGGAATCAGCACAGTACCAACTGGCCTGTATAGCTGACTTTGAACATGAATCTGCCGCTATCGCACATTACATGCACATATCCCCTCGTGAAGGAATACTCTCATTTGGATATGAAAGATGGGGTCTTAACACGGTGACAGAGAGAATCCACTCGTCCAGAACACACAGGGATCACCAGTGTCAATGGTCGCGGCCCACTAGTTAAAACTATAATGGTCGCCAGACCAAGGCCTTCTGTCGCCTAGACGGCTAAACAAAGGACCCTAGCCTGGGGCCGGTTTCCATAAACTTTGTCTAGTAGCCCCCATAGCACTAACAGACAAGTGGAGCCCGCCAGCAAACACTACTCACCCAACCTGGAACGCACCGCTCCTCACAACAGCGGCATGTCCGACAGTTCAGCTGTGGCCTGACAGGTTTCACCCCAACAAACACAGCAAGGAACTGCAGTTGAGAAGCATGCAGCGGCGTGCTCCCAATACGAAAACCGGTGGAGGGTTTGTAGAATGATCATCATCTTCTAGACACTCCAGTACGAAGACAATATCGCCGTATTTTCTCGAAAATAGTGAGAGAGAAAATAAAGATATGATGTCAACGTATCCTTGTTTCCCAAGCTGTTCCTAATCCAATTTCTTCCATCATGGTGTCAAGTGTGGGGATCTACCGAGGCACCTCTTCCTTGTGGTGAAAGCGAGAAGGAGGAGAGCAGGTGACCACACAACTGCTTATGAAGGTAAGCTGATGAGGGGTGTGGTCAGACTAATACTGGTATTAGAGGTACATTTGTGGTTTATTCAGTACGCGTGCACGTACGCGAGATAGTGCAGAAGGCGAAGCCAAGCTAAGCCACTAACGATACAGAACTTACACAATGTCGCTTTAACCAGAATTAGGTTAAGCAGAAACCTGCTACAAAACAGTGTTGTGACTGTTGAGTTCTTACCTGTTTGTCCACATCAGTCACCTGTAGGCCCATGGTCGCCATATTCTGGTTAACAAAGTGTACGATGGCCTGAAATTGGGACAACTGTGAGCTTTCGGGGGACATATTTGGCTGTGACACATTCAGAGAGTTGCCTGCTCACACTTGAGTAGTTATTCTACACATTTCACCCAACATCCTCTTCTACATCCATTATGGGATAATCTACTGTATGTTCCAATGTTCACTCAAGACAATTGTATGTTCCCTCAACATGAATTGACAAAGGCACATAGGACTTATGGAGGTGATACACTAGCTGACCTTCTTGTCTGAAAACACACCTCTTCAATCAATATCTGAAATGAAGAGGGAAACAAAAAAAACACTAACCTTTTACTACCATGCACTTTGCTACTAAATAATCTTCCTTGCCTATATTACTACCTACTATGCTAATATGACTTTACTGCTATGCACTCAAGACTGTAGCACCCAAGTTCAACACTGTTTGACAAACATTGAAAGAGTTGTACCCTTCCTGCTGACCTGTGGTACAGAACTTGCAAGTTGCTTTGGATAAAAGCTTCAACTAAATTACTAAATGTAAATGTAAAAGGTTGGTTGTACTCTCCAGCTCTACATTGATTGATTGATTGATTGATTGATTGATTGATTGATTGATTGTATTACGTTACCATTGACTGAAGGAGTGCTTGTTGTCTTGTCAATGTAACATAATGAGGAGACGGTAGCCAAAGTAACCAACAGAAAGATTATAATTTTATTTTATTTATTTAATTATAATTACCATGGTTTTGTAATCAAGGAGTAACATAAAATAATGACAAACAAAACACAGAACTGTACAAACAGGATCAGCACCTCGCACAGGGGAGAACAGGACAGTTATACAGGAGGGGATGACGAGACAAGACACACCTGGGTGGATTACAAATGGATACACCTGGGAGGGAAACGATAAGGACTACAAGACCAGGAGAGGGAACAACAACTAGACATAACCCATCACACACTGGGAACACCTGATCAGGGTACAGACAAACCCCCACACGTAACAGATTGGTTGGTTGATTGAATGATTGGAATTATTAATTGCTCCATAACATACAAGTGACCCCTCTAGCCAGAGATGCCCCAAATACATAACAAATCTAAAGGATAAAACTATATAAAGCCCGGAGGCTCATTTCCACTGTTACATTACCTTCTTCACAGTGTTGACCATGTGAAAATCCATCTTCAGCAGCTGTTCAATGGGATCTTCCCCTGGGTGAATGACAGCCAGAGGAATGTATAAGTCATTCTATAACGCTGTCTAGCTACATCATATATGTCACACTAGCTCCCCCCTGGACCGTCTCTTACTCACTGTCTGTACTGCTGAGGGGATCTGCACTTGAATCCCTATTGAGAAAGCCCAGCAGATGAGGTGAATCTGAAAGGTTCTGCATATTGACATCTATTGAAGGGGATACAATGGGATTTCACTGACCTTTCTTTTGTCAGAAACTCAATATGTTTCTCTGATTTTATTCCACTCTTGTTGACCTATATGCAAAATAAGGTGAGGCAGGTTCATGATTATCTTGAAGGATTTCATAAGGTGTGTTTGAAGCAGAGGTCTGAGTAGAAACTACTGAAGTTTCGATCTTAAAACCCACCTCTAGCAGAACAACATCAACCTTCACATTTGGCGGCAAATCCAGTTCTGGCTGGAAACACCTCACCATGGCAACCAGCAGATGAATAGTGGCCAGTAGGTCTTTGGCATGGATGACTGACAAGTGAGAGAACAGAGCAGAGGAAATCACAAAGCACTAACATGGGAAACCCCTACATCTAGTCAAAAAGATAATCTCCAACCACGGATGATTAGCATAGTTCCCTGTAGCGTCAGAAATTTGATCTTCATTATAATCCTTCACAGTCGGTGTTGGCTACCATGGCACCCTACGGCTAACATCAAATCCTGTCTGGATACAGAGGAGAACGTCTGTTGACTCGTTGCCTGCTCACACCTGTGGGACTCACGTTTAACATTCCATTTGTTGAGGGGCTCGTCTCTTATCCCCAGTCTGTGGTTCACCTCCCCCAGAATGACCTCCAGCTTGTGCGTCTGAGCAGCGCCGGTTACTGCTATTTCCTCCACGGGTAGCTGCACCCCAGCTAAGCAGACTGCGGAAGCCAAGTAGGTTATGACAGCAGATGAGAGAACAAGCACTCACCAAGCTAAACACTGTGATAAGCTTTAAATTACTTTTGGATGACTTTGCCTTCAAAATCCATACATATGAAACTAAAGAGATAATTATACAACATTATACGAACTGATTGTGTGTCCATAATGGCACAATAAAAATGCCTTTAAAAAAAAGAGATAATAATGAATACAAATACAGTAATCACCTGTGTTTGTCTAAAGTAACCATATCTGTAAAGTAATGACTGTGTTTCTACTAGTTTATTAGTTGTGTTGAAGTCAGATTACTGTAACAGTTTGATATTATATGTAGCCTCCCATCCCTGAGCTCTCGTATTATAAAGAAACCACAAAGGGCAATGCCACTGATGTGGTTTATTGCATTTCCAGATGTAGCTGGTCCATTTATTTTGGGCACCAGCAGGGGGGTCATTCACTCTGTGTGTGCATGTGTGTGTGTGTGTGTGTGTGTGTGTGTGTGTGTGTGTGTGTGTGTGTGTGTGTGTGTGTGTGTGTGTGTGTGTGTGTGTGTGTGTGTGTGTGTGTGTGTGTGTGTGTGTGTGTGTGTGTGTGTGTGTGTGTGTGTGTGTATGTGTGTGTGTGTGTGTGTGTGTGTGTGTGTGTGTGTGCGTGCGTGCGTGTGTGCGCGTGTGTGTGTGTGCGCATGCATATTCCTGTTTACATACAGGAACCACTCTGTTTTCGAGGTGTGAGTGAGTGAGTGTGTGCGTGCGAGCAATCGTGTATGTGTGTGTATGTGCATGTGCATATGCGCAGGCACGTGCACACATAGAGCCCAAAGGGTGCTCGAGCACCTGCCCTTTTGTGCCTCATAAAAAAGTGCCCTTTTTATGCAACTTAAAAAAAATATTATATTAAACAATACAGAATATACAGCACTTATTGGGGTCTGTAGGTAAGCACTTATTCCCTCCCCCCTGAACATTTATGGAGATGTATGGGCCTTTTAAGTCAGTGATAAAAGTGTCTTTCAAGGATAAGTGAGCTCCTGCACTGATTATTATAGTTCAATATTCAATATTTGATCACTAAAACCCCCCAAAAAACATAAAAAGGCCCCCCCTCCCCAAAATCCCCCCAAAAATCGGGCTCACACGCTTCGCAGGACCAGTGCCCTTTTCAGCCTTTGGGCACCTGCCCCTGTAAAGTCCTGTGCACGTCCCTGCATGTGTGTGTTTAATCTGACCCAGCAGATGATGGAGAACTAGTCCATCAAACAGGTCCTCGTCCAGGCTCTGGACCACGATGTGCTCTGGTTTCAAAGTGCTGTTGATCCATTCAACCAAAGCCTACGGAGACACAGTTCACCAACCAGTCACTTACATCATCCGCTTTCATCTACAGACCCCAAAAAGTGAACATACTTCACATACGCTGCTAATTGCTGCTAATGTCAGTAATTGAAGAAGAGCAAAGCACTCATAGGACTTTCACTTTACAAAAGTTCTTTCGAGACGGACAAGAACAAAGAGTGACAACAAAACTCAAGTCCAAGGCATTCGTTTTTGGCAAACAGATAATTAAAAAGCCTTTATTTATTGGCTATTTCCTTATAGAACAATGATGAAAAACTGATGTGTTTAATAAATGGCTCTGGTTTCCTTCTTCCTCTTCAGAAGAGTGTCTTTGACTATAGTTTTTATTACTTATCTTTCAGTCTGGCTTGAATAAAAAACTATATTCTCCTTTGATTAGTCCTATATGGGCCAAATAAATTAAACAAAAAAGAAATGAATCCTAAAACAAAAGATGATTCACAATTCAGTAATTTTTCTCACCACTGTATACATTTAAGGCATTTAAAGCCATCTGATGAGCCGCAGCTATTCATACATGTAAGAATTTGAATCAGTAGTGCGGTAGCACTCTTTTCATATTAAACAGGTTTTCTCCCACAGATTTCATCTGTTCCTTGTCCAGACCCTCTGATCTGTCTACCGTCTCCTGTGATAACGAATTTCATTCAAATTTCACTGATCCTACCACCTCTCTCCCAGCATGAGATATGACTCATTTTTACCCGATGAACACATACTATATTCTCTGTAATGTATTTTCTGTGTAGCAATTATCTCCAGCCCACTCAAGACACCAGGGGGATTTTGGGCCTATGGCGCTCTATAAGACCATCTCATAATGGGCTTTGATGTTGCAATGAATGTTGAATGGAGGCAAGGGATTCAGTCGAAGGCCTTTAAAAAAATTATATATATATTAAGGCTGTCAAAGTTAATGCGGTATTAACAAACTCAGCAAGACCGACGGCTTCTCAGTTACAGTGGGTGACAATATTGTCACAAGGAAAGATGAAATTACATACCTAGGTTCCATCCTAGAGGCAAATCTTTCCTGTGACAAAATGGCATCCAAGAGGTAATAAAAAAAGTCAACCAACGAACTCGATTCTTGTACCGGATCTCCTCTCTGGTAAACAAGAATACCCTGAAGACTCTGGCAGGAGCACTCATTCAAGGGTACTACGACTATGCTTGCACCTCATGGCACCAAAGCACCTCAAAGGCGCTAAAAACTAAATTATAAACATCTCAAAACAAACTGGTCAGACTACTGCTTGACCTTACTCCTAGAACCCACCTCACCCCTGCCCACTTTGACAACCTAGGATGGATTAGAGTAGACGAGTACAGCAACTTGCAATGGGCCTGGTCTACAAGATACACTACACAACCAAGGTACCCATGTACATGTCAAAATACTTCCCAAAGGTCAGTGAATACCACGATCACAACACCAGAGGGAGCTCCACAAATCATGTTAAACCCAGATTCGGCTCAAACAAGGGACTAAACACGTTTCGCAATTATGCCACATCAATGTGGAACGCCCTACCCAAAGCTGTAAAGGAATGTGAATCACTACCCACTTTCAAAACCACTCTCAAAGAACACCTACGGGAGACTGCAATTCGAAACTGGCCCCTGTAAATGTCCTAACCCAACCCCCTCCAATGTACAGTAAATGACCAAGTATGGTTTTGTCAATATTCCAATGTACAATTTAGCTTGTACAGTTGTACAGTGTCCCCCACCCACCCCTCCAAGTTCCTAACGTTTTCTTTCCCCTATTATTTCATGCACACTTTATTCATTGTTTTAAATTATTATTTTCTTTTAAGTTATTTTGTGCATCACTCTGTTTTGAATTTGATTCAAATTTGCAATGTATGAGGGTCATCCTTTTGTGTTAAATGGCTGCATATAGCAAGCATTTGTTGACTCTCATGTTGATAAAAGTATTAAAACTTGGAACTTGAAAAAGATCCGTAAGGTAGATAAAAAATAAAAATAAAATTGATTAATTTGCGATTAATCGCGAGTTAACTATGGACAATCATGCGATTAATCAGATTAAATATTTTAATCGATTGACAGCACTAATATATATATAAAAGAAAAGGCATAGCCTCAGTCTTACCCCTTTCAGCTTTAGAAGTTTGGGGTCTTGTAAAGACGTTGACTGAATGAGCTTCCTCGTTTCTCCTGTGGTGAGTCAACATGATGGAACTTGTGAGCTACAACAGCCGTTGGATCACAAGTAGCCAGTGTGAGCACTGTAGGCACTCGACCCCCTCACTGAATGAAGACTTACCCTGGAAATACTTCATGTCCACCGCCTCTTCCTCCTTCTGCCAGTCGAAGATGTCCCCCTCCATGGCTCCTCTGCAGGGCAAGCTGTCCTTCTGGCCTCTCAGCAAGTCCTGCCAGCAGTGTCGGTGGTAACTCACGTCAAATCAGAACCAGAAAACGTCTGTGACCAGAAAACGCCCTCACTTCCTATTCTGTGATATTTTAGTTTTTGATGAGCACACATAACGCTGATGAGTAGCCTATGACCCCCCCCCCCCCCCCCCAGAATACTTTTATTTAAATCATATATCAAATGTGTTGTCATTATACAGCACACGTACAGTACAACGAAAAGAAGTTTGGCATCCAACCAGAGTGCAAATGTAACAGTAAAGTGCAACAGCAATATACAATGTACAGGTGATTAAACTGGGTATAAAATACATGGCCCCCAAATCAAAGCACAGCAAACACTGACTAAGAGGACTGCAGCCTGACAAAAGACAAAACAGTAGGGTGACTCAGTAGAGAGGATGGGAAACTGTCTTCCCCGAATGCTAGAAAGGAGCTTCTGTGAGCATCTTTTGTTTAATTCCATACGCATGTCAAATCTCAGGCTCAGATGGGGACTTTGAGACATGTCGTAAACAGAAAAGGCGGGATCCACAAAGAATGGATGTCCATGCGCGGTGATTGATTGATTGATTGAAAATTGTATTAATAGATTGCAGAATGGGTACAATACAGTACGGCTCAATACACACAATTGTTATGGGGATGCAGACCAGAGAAAGACTCTCGTCTTGTTTACATCAAGGTCCCCCATTTTCAATTCATGATGAATTGTAAGTAAGGGTGCAATTAGCACCGTGCAATCCATTCTTTGTGGATCCCGCCCAAAGTATTTTCCAATAAGCTTACCTCCAGTGCCCGGGGGAGTGAGCGGAGAGAATAGGGCACCTTCCGCTGAACTGACTGTCTCCTATTATAACTTTGGCAACCGCCAAAACAACAGTGCACAAAGGAAAAGAGAGATGCACTCAATCTGATAAAGAGTTCTTACAAAATGTATTCTAAACAAAAAGAAAACAGACCTGACCTCGCTTGATTTAAGAGTGGCGGTGTGAAAGAAAATGTGTCAGAGTAGAAAAGGAAGGTTAGGGCAAATGAGGATGTGGCTGTGAAGAAATGGCACTTCCTCTTTGTGACTCTCTGTGTGTGTTTTTCTCACACAGGAACAGGAGTGCAGCCTTTTCTGATGAGGGCGTTCGTCTTCGGGCGACACCCGACGGTTGAGTCTTGAGTGACATAAGGACAAGCATAAGGACACTTCTACACCGGACGAGTCCAAATGGACTGGTTTCGCAAAAACCACACTTCAGGGGGTCCCAGATGGAAAACATGACACGCGGAGCCGCGCGGCACTCAGGCACACGCCAGGCTTCCATTTGAAACACACCAATTCGATGTTGCTCGGCCCCCTGCACTCACCGATCTTCCAACACAATAACACTCTGTATGTGTGCTGGTCTTGTCATCAGAGGAAGAAAAAGGGGGGGAAAGCGGACCACCCATGAGCCCGGCGAAGGAGCAATTTGGGAAAGGGGAGGTAACCATGGTAACCAAGGGACTAGATGAGAAAACAAGGGCCTAAAATAAACCCCTAATTCCTTTAGCTAAACCAAAAGCCTCTCTCTCTCTCTCTCTCTCTCTCTCTCTCTCTCTCTCTCTCTCTCTCTCTCTCTCTCTCTCTCTCTCAAAATACGTAAGCAAGTCTAAAAATAAAAGTGTGAAACATAATGAAAACACAACATTTCAATTCAAACATTTATTTCCAGATAGACACGGGTAAACAAGCTAGTGGTGAGACATTCGGTTGACACGCGTCTCCTCGCGACGTAGATGCTGACTCATTCTCACTCACTCAATAATTCAACCATGGGTCTAAAATGCATTAGGCAGTGGTAACTTTCTCAGTTATTTCAGGTTATGTCCCCCTGGGTCTCTCTGCATCACTTGGCAATGACTTCAACCTCATTTGGTCTCCTCTGTGTCCAGACCGTGGTGTGGGCTGTCAGGGGGAGAAACACAGCCAGGGCACGGCCACGTCACTCCGATGTCACTCCGATGTCACTCCGATGTCACTCCGATGTCACTCCGAGTTCTTGTAGTTAGTGAACAGATTGTACAGGACCCGCAGAGTGGACTTGAGGTTCAGGTTGACGACAACTGTAGAGAATTGAGATGGAGATTGTGGTACAGTAAGAGGCTCCGATCCGTGTATGAAGTTCTTTTGGACCATATAAATGTGTCGTATATTCACATACATTCTTAAGGAGTTTGGTTTGTAGGTGGAAAACTTGCTTTTTAGAACATTCCAAAAATTCTTACCCCATCAAAAATCTGAATACGGGTAGCAAGTTATAGCAATGGTTCTCAAACCTTTTCATGTAAAGGACCCCCAGTATGATGAGTGAATGAATGAATGAATGAAAACTTTATTTAACAGATTGCAGAATGGGTACAATACAGTACGGCTCAATACATACAATTGTTAAGGGGATGCAGACCTGAGAAAGACGTTTGTCTTGTTTCCATCAGGGTCCCCCATTTTCAATTCATATAGACATATATGACATACATGACATACAGATAGTCAGTACTGCTACATCTATACATTTATGACATACCAGATTTGCAAATACAGTACTTTTTGTGATACAGAAGGAGTCAAGAAAAGGGAGTATATACATTTGACGTAGAAACTGTACATTGGAGGAGGTTGGGTGGGGGGGGGGTTGGGTACATTGGGATATTGACAACCATACTGGGTAATTTACATTGGAGGTGGTTGGGGGGGGGGGGGGGGGGGGGCGGGGGGGCACACTGTATAAACAAGTAACACTGTACATTGAGGGGGGGGGGGAGGAGACACTGTACAAACAAACACAATTGTACATTGAACTATTGACAAAACCATACTAGGTAAATGACTGTACATTGGAGGGGGTTGGGTTAGGATATTTACAGGGGCCAGTGTTGAATTGCAGTCTCCCGTAGGTGTCCCTTGAGAGAGGTTTTGAAAGTGGGTAGTGATCCACATTCCTTTACAGCTTTGGGTAGGGCGTTCCACATTGATGTGGCATAATTGCGAAACGTGTTTAGTCCCTTATTTGAGCCGAATCTGGGTTTAACATGATTTGTGGAGCTCCCTCTGGTGTTGTGATCGTGGTATTCACTGACCTTTGGGAAGTATTTTGACATGTACATGGGTACCTTGGTCGTGTAGTGTATCTTGTAGACCAGGCCCATTGCAAGTTGTTGTACTCTGTCGTCTACTCTAAGCCATCCTAGGTTGTCAAAGTGGGCAGGGGTGAGGTGGGTTCTAGGAGTAAGGTCAAGCAGTAGTCTGACCAGTTTGTTTTGAGATGTTTGTAATTTTGTTTTTAGCGTCTTTGAGGTGCTTTGGTACCATGAGGTGCAAGCATAGTCGTAGTACCCCTGAATGAGTGCTCCTGCCAGAGTCTTCAGGGTGTTCTTGTTTACCAGAGAGGAGATCCGGTACAAGAATCGAGTTCGTTGGTTGACTTTTTTTATTACATTGGATGCCATTTTGTCACAGGAGAGATTAGCCTCTAGGATGGAACCCAGGTAGGTAATTTCATCTTTCCTTGTGACAATATTGTCACCCACTGTAACTGAGAAGCCGTCGGTCTTGCTGAGTTTGTTATTTGAACCGAAGAGAATGGACTCTGTTTTGCCCATGTGTAATGATAGTTTGTTATCAGCGAGCCATATGCAGATTCTGCCTAGTTCCGAGCTGAGGGTTTTTTCAACCTGTAACTTGTTCTTGTCAGAGACCAGCAGGGCTGAGTCGTCCGCAAACAGGAACAAGTTGCAGTCACAAGCTGACGACATGTCATTTGCATAAATTAGGAACAGTAGCGGTCCTAGTATGCTTCCTTGTGGAACACCACAGCTCACTGTGAGGGGGGGGGATAGAGTACCGTTTACCTCCACCATCTGTTCCCTCCCCTCAAGGTAGGATTGCATCCAGCTCACTGATAGACTATCAAAACCAATTGCTTTTAGCTTGTCAATCAGAATGGAGTGATTGACCGTGTCAAAGGCCTTTTGTAGGTCCAGCATGACCATGCCGCAGTATTTGCCTGCGTCCACCTCTTGTTTGATGTGGTCATTCAAATAGAGAAGGCATGTGTCAGTGGAGTGGGATGTTCTGAAGCCAGATTGGAATTCGTAGATTAGATTTTTTTCCGCTAGGTACTTTTCGACCTGTTCGTAGACTATTTTTTCCATGACTTTCGAGATGGAGGTGAGAATAGAAACAGGGCGGTAGTTGCCTGGGTCTAATTTGCTGCCCTTTTTGTGCAGAGGGGTCACCCTCGCAATTTTGAAGTCCTTGGGGACGTGTCCCTGTTTTATGGAGAGGTTTATTATGTGTGTGATGATTGGTGTGATGGCGGCTGCTGAGTCTCTGAGGAATTTGGAGGGGATGTTGTCATGGCCAGTGGCCTTGTTAGGTTGGAGGGCGCTCAGTTTATTGAGTACCTCATCTGTTGTTACCATTTCCAGCTTGAAGTCGTCCTTGCGGACCCCTAGGTTTTTGTAGTAAGCTACTATGTGTTCTACCCCATAAAGCCCTGAGTGGGAGGGTAGTTTGTTTACCAGTGTTGTGGCTATGTTTGTGAAGAAAATGTTTAAGTAATTGGCTACATCCAGCTTGTCTGTGATGAGCGTGTTGTCCGTTTTTATGTTTATGTTTGAGAATCTGGTTTTAAGTTTTTTACTGCATCCTAGTTGATTATTGAGTAATTTCCAAAGTTCACGTGGTTTGTTTTTGTTTTCCTCAGTTTTGTCATTGATGAAATTCTTTTTTGCAGTTTTGATCATGGAGTTTACGTCGTTTCTTAGTCTGTTTCTTTCTAGTTTGAGTTCAGTCACGTGGGCTTGGAGTTCACTGCTCGTGCTTTTAGTAAGCTTTGACTGACTTTTACGAAACTCAGAGCATTTTTTGTCTCTGGTTTTCATAGCGGCCAGTATTTCGGAGTGCATCCACGGCTCAGCGCGATTTTTTACCCTGGTGGTTCTTAGGGGGGCCATGTCGTTTAGTATTGCTGAGAATTTGGTTTTGAAACCTAGCCATGTTTCGTCAACCAGTGTACCATTGAGTTCATCTGACCAGTCCAGACTCTCCAGTTCAAGGTTGAAGGCCTCGCTAGAGTAGGTTTTGAGGTCTCTAGATGTGACTGTTTTGTGGCAGCCAGCCTTTTGTTTTAGTTTTTTGCGGGTACAGAATATCATATAATGATCACTTAACCCGCATGCTATAACCCCTTTATTTGAGATCTTGGAGTAATAGGGACCCGCCCATTTCATAAGATTCTGTCCCAGAGGACCCCAAATGGATATTTATTGTTAGATACAGTGTGCTTTAGTTGAGAATTCCATTACTGTCTAGATGCGAAGATGACAGAGGAGAGAGTGAAAACTATGACATAGATTTGTATACATTCGCTAAATTGGGTTTAACTTCTAGAGATTATTAGTGATATTGTATACATTATTTAATTGAGTTTAACTTCTAGAGATTATTAGTGATATTGTATACATTATTTAATTGAGTTTAACTTCTAGAGATTATTAGTGATATTGTATACATTATTTAATTGAGTTTAACTTCTAGAGATTATTAGTGATATTGTATACATTATTTAATTGAGTTTAACTTCTAGAGATTATTAGTGATATTGTATACATTATTTAATTGAGTTTAACTTCTAGAGATTATTAGTGATATTGTATACATTATTTAATTGAGTTTAACTTCTAGAGATTATTAGTGATATTGTATACATTATTTAATTGAGTTTAACTTCTAGAGATTATTAGTGATATTGTATACATTATTTAATTGAGTTTAACTTCTAGAGATTATGAGTGATATTGTATACATTATTTAATTGAGGTTAACTTCTAGAGATTATGAGTGATATTGTATTGTATACAGATTCATCATGTTTCTAGGGACCCCCTGGTGTGAGGTTTTGTCCGCTGCTCACCCACTCGCTCTGTTCCTTTAAGATATTTCGGTTAATTAATTGCATTCTCCTCTCCACACGCTTCTTCCTGTAGATGCCGTTTGATTGGTGCTCCCCCAACCACACGCTTCTGGAGCAATGATCAATCTCATCCCGCAGCTGTCACAGCTTGTCATTAAGCACCCCTTGGCTTTATATACCCTGATTCCCCTATTATTGATGTTGGATCGTTCTGAAATATTCTCTGCATTTGCCGTTTCCTTCCGTCGCTGCTTTCCCTGTTCTTTGCCTCCAGGACTCTCGAGAAATATTCCGTTTGGAGAACCTGCTTCCCCGTTACGAAGCGCTCGCCCTGTTTGATCTGCCCGCTTCACGCACAGCGCTCTGGTGAGTTTTTGTAAGACAGTCTTTTGGATTCAATCGTTTTTTGTGTGTGTTAAAGCACTGAAGAGATCCTGTTTTTCGTTCAGACTGTTCTCACCCTTTTTGCCTGTTGGATATTCACTTTGGATTTATTATTGTTTGGACATTGCTCACTGTGTGTTTCACACCGAAGATTCTGTCACTTGGATTTATTGTTTGGACATTGCTCACTGTGTGTTTCACACCGAAGATTCTGTCACTTGGATTTATTTGTTTGGACAAGTCACTTCACCTGTCACCTGTCAGTTTTCAATTGTGCACTGAGCTAACTCGGACTCTCTCTCCCTGTCCGCCTCCACCCCGGAGTATATGCTGGGAGGATTCTGCAGAGCGGCTCAGACGTCACGGACAGATTCCACAAACGTAACCCCCCGGGAGAAGCTGCAGAGCAGCAAACATTCCTCACATGCCTGTTTCCCAGTTTGTTCTGTTCTCCACCAAATTCTTTCTGTTTACTCAGTAAATAAACCCGCCCTTGATTTTGGCTAACTCTGAAACAACTCTCTCTGTGCCGTTTGCGTTTGGGGTCGGTGTCAAACCATAACACCTGGAAGTTCCTCAAGGACCCCACTTTCAGAACCAATGGCTTATAGTATAAAATATAGTTTTACACCAATTTATTTAAATAAATAATAATAATAATAATAATAATAATAATAATAATAATAATAATAATAATAATAATAATAATAATAATAATAATAATAATAATAATAATAATAATAATAATAATAATAATAATAATAATAATAATAATAATAATAATAATAATAATAATACTCTTTACAGCCCATTCATTCACATTGTATGATTGTGGAGGTAAACTGTTTCAAAGTAACTGAGAGTAATCAGATTAGATTGGGTAGGAGGGGTGGGTGGGTGGGGGACACTGTACAACTGTACAAGCAAAACTGTACATTGGAATATTGACAAAACCATACTTGGTCATTTACTGTACATTGGAGGGGGTTGGGTTAGGACATTTAAAGGGGCCAGTTTCAAATTGCAGTCTCCCGTAGGTGTTCTTTGAGAGTGTTTTTGAAAGTGGGTAGTGATTCACATTCCTTTACAGCTTTGGGTAGGGCGTTCCACATTGATGTGGCATAATTGCGAAACGTGTTTAGTCCCTTGTTTGAGCCAATCTGGGTTTAACATGATTTGTGGAGCTCCCTCTGGTGTTGTGATTGTGGTATTCACTGACCTTTGGGAAGTATTTTAACATGTACATGGGTACCTTGGTCGTGTAGTGTATCTTGTAGACCAGGCCCATTGCAAGTTGCTGTACTCTGTTGTCTACTCTATGCCATCCTAGGTTGTCAAAGTGGGCAGGGGTGAGGTGGGTTCTAGGAGTAAGGTCAAGCAGTAGTCTGACCAGTTTGTTTTGAGATGTTTGTAATTTAGTTTTTAGTGCCTTTGATGTGCTTTGGTACCATGAGGTGCAAGCATAGTCGTAGTACCCTTGAATGAGTGCTCCTGCCAGAGTCTTCAGGGTATTCTTGTTTACCAGTGAGGAGATCCGGTACAAGAATCGAGTTTGTTGGTTGACTTTTTACATTGGATGCCATTTTGTCACAGGAAAGATTTGTCTCTAGGATGGAACCCAGGTAGGTAATTTCTTCTTTCCTTGTGACAATATTGTCACCCACTGTAACTGAGAAGCCGTCGGTCTTGCTGAGTTTGTTATTTGAGCCGAAGAGAATGGACTCTGTTTTGCCCATGTGTAATGATAGTTTGTTATCAGCGAGCCATAGGCAGATTTTGCCTGGTTCCGAGCTGAGGGTTTTTTCAACCTGTAACTTGTTCTTGTCAGAGACCAGCAGGGCTGAGTCGTCCGCAAACAGGAACAAGTTGCAGTCACAAGCTGACGACATGTCATTTGCATAAATTAGGAACAGTATAGCGGTCCTAGTATGCTTCCTTGTGGAACACCACAGCTCACTGTGAGGGGGGGGGGGGGGGGGGGGGGTAGGGTACCGTTTACCTCCACCATCTGTTCTCTCCCCTCCAGGTAGGATTACATCCAGCTCACTGATAGACTATCAAAACCAATTGCTTTTAGCTTGTCAATCAGAATGGTGTGATTGACAGTGTCGAAGGCCTTTTGTAGGTCCAGCATGACCATGCCGCAGTATTTGCCCGCGTCCACTTCTTGTTTGATGTGGTCGTTTAAATAGAGAAGGCATGTGTCAGTGGAGTGGGATGTTCTGAAGCCAGATTGGAATTCGTAGATTAGATTTTTTTCCGCAAGGTACTTTTCGACCTGTTCGTATAAAAATGTTTCCATGACTTTCGAGATGGAGGTAAGGATAAAAACAGGGCGGTAGTTGCCTGGGTCTAATTTACTGCCGTTTTTGTGCAGGGGTGTTACTCTCGCAATTTTGAAGTCCTTGCGGACATGTCCCTGTTTTATAGAGAGGTTTATTATGTGTGTGATGACTGGGGTGATGGCGGCTGCTGAGTCTCTGAGGAATTTGGAGGGGATGTTGTCATGGCCAGTGGCCTTGTTAGGTTGGAGGGCGCTCAGTTTTTTGAGTACCTCATCTGTTGTTACCATTTCCAGTTTGAAGTCGTCTTTGTGGACCCCTAGGTTCTTGTAGTAAGCTACTATGTGTCCTACCCAGTGATGGGCAAGCTACTTGGAAAATGTAGCAAGCTACACTACAAGTTACTCTCGATTAAATATAGCTAAACTACAATGGAAGCTATCCCCAGAGAAATGTAGCAAGCTACACTACAAGAACATGGCTAAAATAGCTAGCTACATCGGCACTACTTTTTTTTTTTTTTTTTTACTTTGTGATCAAGTTTACACCAAACAAATAGGCAGGCAAAAAAATAGCTCAGTTTGATTGTTTATTATAAAACTGAAACAAGCCCTCGGTCTGGCTTTTTGTGTCATCCTTTTAACATGAGGAAAGAACTGTGGAAACGTAATAAATAAAAGGCAGTGAAACAATAATAAAATAAACACAAATATATACTCCCTCTATTGGAATGGAGACTTTTCAGCACAGGATAAACTACTGTTTCAACTCAAACCACAGTAACAAAATGACAATAACCTGGCCAAAGAAAAAGTGCAAGAAACATTTGTCTACAAAATAGACATTAACGAAATCCTATGTAACATTTATACATTCTTAAGTACGGAAATAAGCAGCATGGGGTAATCGGCATTGGAACTATACTACTACAGTATGTACTCAGAGTATAACACTCAAGCTTGACACTGCTAGACAAACAATACTATCCTTGGCTGCTAGATATGTAACTCACAAAACATTCCATGGCCACAGGTTGAGAACCACTGGTCTAGGACGATCTTTTCCCTATTTTTTTCTTTTCTCCACCCCCCAATGTACAGTGTACAGTGTCCCCCTACCCCAACCCCCCCCCCCCAATGTACAGCCCCCACCCACCAACCCCACCAACCCAACCTCCTCCAATGTACAGTTTCTACGTCAAATGTATATACACTCTTTTTCTGGACACTTTTTGTATCACAAACAGTACTGTATTTGCAAATCTGATATGTCATAAATGTATAGATGTAGCAGTACTGTCTATCTGTATGTCGTGTGTGTCATATATGTTATGATGAATTGAAAATGGGGGACCCTGATGTAAACAAGACGAAAGTCTTTCTCTGGTCTGCATCCCCTTAACAATTGTATGTATTGAGCTGTACTGTACTGTACCCATTCTGCAATCTGTTAATACACTTTTCAATCAATAATATTGTTCATAGCAGCTAGCCTATCTCAGACAGACTGTTACGTTAGTTAAAGCTGTTGATAAAAAGTGCACTGACTTGTGTGCTGTTTGGGAACAGTTGACAATGTTTATGTAAAGACAGTGAGGGTTTTCATCAGCTCACCTGAATATGTGTTCTCAAGTTAGTATTGGACGTGTGGGACGTCGAGAGCAGCTTCGTTTTTGGTTGACACAATAAACACCTAAACACATATGTTTTAGGTGTTTTTTCAGTCAAACTCATAAACGTGTCCAGGTAGGGCCATGGAGATGCAGTGTTGTTATTGTTGTTGACATCATCTTCATCAATGCCATCAGTGGAAACATCAAATCCCTCTGCCATTATTTCGCGCTGTTATTGTAAATTCATCCATTCATTCTCATTCAGTGGTCTGCGTTTAGATTTTCACTTCCTGGTTTGCGGCCTGGAGTCCCGCCCTATCCTGCCTCTGATTGGCCTACCCGTAATATTTTGGCCTACCATACCCAATCGTGAGTCGTCACTCATATCTAAACAAACCAAGTTTTTTTTTCTCCTCGCAGATCTTCCTGTCTAGACTGCGAAAGTAGCGTGTAACGTTTCTCGTCGCTACGTTACTACTTCGTTCTATAAATAGCTCCGCTTCAGAGAACGCTACCCTGGTTAAAAAGTTGCGAGCTACCAGCACGCTACTGAGAATTGTAGTTAAGCTATGTAGCTTCGCTACTTGTAGCAAGCTACTGCCCATCACTGGTCCTACCCCATAATGCCCTGAGTGGGAGGCTAGTTTGTTTACCAGTGTTGTGGCTATGTTTGTGAAGAAAATGTAATTGGCTACATCCAGCTTGTCTGTGATGAGCGTGTTGTCCGTCTTTATGTTTATGTTTGAAAATCTGGTTTTAAGTTTTTTACTGCAGCCTAGTTGATTATTGAGTAATTTCCAAAGTTCACGTGGTTTGTTTTTGTTTTCCTCAGTTTTGTCATTGATGAAATTTTTGTTTGCTGTTTTGATCATGGAGTTTACGTCATTTCTTAGTCTGTTTCTTTCCAGTTTGAGTTCAGTCACGTGGGCCTTGAGTTCACTGCTCGTGCTTTTGGTAAGCTTTGACTGACTTTTACGGAACTCAGAGCATTTTTTGTCTCTGGTTTTCATAGTGGTCAGTATTTCAGTGTGCATCCACAGCTCAGCGTGATTTTTTACCCTGGTGGTTCTTAGGGGGGCCATGTTGTTTAGTATTGTTGAAGATTTGGTTTTGAAGACGGGTGCATCTTTTTGTTGCATATCCGTGTTCCAATCCCCAATAAGAATCTTTTCTGCATCCTCAGCTCCAGCTAAGCACACATCCAACACATCATAAAATCCATTTACAATGGTACTGGTACCAATAATCAGATGCTGACAGTTATTCATAAACTGCAGCCAACAAGCCTTAGTTTGATTCATTATGTGAAAATTGTTACCAAGGCCTGGCTATTTTTAGTAAAACCAGACCCCGACACAAGCAGCACACTACTGTGTCAGCTCAGTAACAGGAAGTGTTTGTGCAGTGTGTGCAGTGTTTACAGTGAGGAAAGATCGCCATCTACTGGTTATTCTTTGATAACAATGTTACTCAAGGATGTCACATTTCCAGCCTTTGGGTGAATTTCCCCTTTAATGCAGTGCTTTCCTATGTGCCACCAGAGACGTCTCATAAAGGGAAGTGATTCAGACTATATACACCATAGCAATAGGTTTGTAATACCTTCAGGTCTGGCTTTGGGTTTCTTCAGACCTCCTTCCTGCATCAGCTCAAAGGAAAACGCCACTTTATGGACCTGAGTGGATGGAAATCAATTGTAATAATTGTTTATCTTATCTGTGAAAATGCTGTTGCAAAAAAAAATGTGAAATCAGTACATCAAGAAATTGCTATGTATCCGTCATCCCACGTTGACCTTTAAAAGCCAGACTCACCTTCTATTCGAAGCTCTCTGGGGTCAGGAAGAAGTAGTACAGAGGAACAAAGTAGGCTTCTAATAGTCCCATCAGCAGCACCAAGTACACACCGTCAGCAAACTACACACACACACGCACGCACGCACGCACGCACCAGTGGCGGCTGCTGACCAAATTTTTTGGTGAAGCACAAATTATTATATTATATGTTAAATTATATTTTTAAAACATCCCCCAATGTGTGTGGCAGTGGTGGCTGTGAGTTAAACATATTGGGGAGGACGGGAGAGATAAAAACATTTTAATAAAGAAGTACAGACACACAGTGTGGTTATGAAGACAGCAGACAGACACTACAGTTAAAGACAACAGGCACTAGTAATAAATACCTTGGAGTAACTCTTGACACACACGCCTCACTTACAAACATCACAAGAGAGGAGGAGGAGGAGGGGAGAGGAGGAGGAGAGGGAGAGGAGGAGAGGGGAGGAGGAGGAGGAGGAGGGGAGAGGAGAGTGAGAGGAGAGGAGGGGGAGAGGAGGAGAGGAGGGGAGAGGAGGAGGGGAGGAGAGAGAGGGAGGAGAGAGAGGAAGAGGAGGAGGAGGGAGAGGAAGAGGAGGAGGAGATGTTGTACAGAACGCATCACCAGATCAATCTCAGATGCACATCACTCAGCTCTATAGGAACTGAACGACACACAAATGAAATAAAGGCAATGAATGAACAGAAGAACAATGTTTCCACTCAGCTTTTACACAGTATAGAAAGCGCAGTCACGGAAGGGGCTAACCAACGCACGCAGTAAAATACAGCCAATTAATTCATAATCAACACAGACCGCCCCACACCAGCTACTAAATATAAAAAAAAAAATTCACTCATCATTGACGACGTTACAGGAAATAGTGTCCCTCGTAAATAGACTCCCTCCCATCTGATCACTTGTAAATTAAATCCATCCTTCGATATTTTCTGATGAAAAAGGTCTCCATTTGTCTTCCCCAGCCAGCCCACTCAGAGCGAGACTAAGTCGGCCCGTCTGACCTGGTAGTCCGATAACCTTGGTCGTGGGGGTCTACTGTATCTTGGTAGGTTTCAATGCAACTCCCGGTTCTCCCTGGCCACAGGTAAACACATGTTTCTTGAATCCTCCCCCAAACTCCTTACTATCTCCGATTACTGGAGATCACTGGTGATGACATCATCACAGTCACGCTGCGGTCCTAATGTTGGCGCAAAGTTTAATTTAGCCTACTGTGTTGTTACAGCTGTACTGTATTGTACCCATTCTGCAATCTGTTAATACAATTTTCAATCAATCAAACAGCCGGAGAACTTGATGACATCATCACAGTCACGGAGCTCTTCTCTGATTTGAGTGTCAGAACATTGAGGGCTGTCAATCATTCAATCCCTGTTCGTGTGTGGCGTGTGCAAAAATGCACGGGCGGGGCTTAGATGACTCAAACAGCCTATTTTGATTGGATAATAATCAACTAAGATTAACCCGTGCAGGAAAAGTTGCACTATAGTGATTGACAATGTTATGGTTTGAAACCGACCCCAATAGCACAACACAAGACAGGTATGAGAGTTAGCCAAAAACAGGGCATTATTTATTTAATACAAAAAAGCGGCACTCAGCCTTTAAGGGGGTAAAACATAAAACGTCCATGAACACAAAAAGGCGGCACTGTGCCTTTAACGGGCGAACAGGCTAAGGGACCAGGGGCACTGGAGAGGGGGACAGGGACAGAGGCCCGGAGAGGCGGGCTAGAGACAGGGACAGAGGCCCGGAGAGAGGGGCTGGGGACAGGGACAGGAATCCAACATCGGAGGCCGGGCACCGGGACAGGGGCCCGGTGAGGAGGCCTGGAACAAAGGGGCGAACAGGCTGGGAAAAGGTAACGGGGATCCTCTTCGTCCCTACCACCGAGTAGGGCTCTGCGGCTCAGCTCTCACAAGGAAACCTCCTCCTCCAGACCAGACGCTGCCCACGGGCAATGCAGCACACAGGGGGTCCGAGGGGAACGGGATGAGAACACGCCATCCTCCCGTGGAATAGGGAGCGATGGCGAGCCGGGGTCCGAGGGGAACGGGATGAGAACACGCCATCCTCCCGTGGAATAGGGAGCGATGGTGAGCCGGGGTCCGAGGGGAACGGGATGAGAACACGCCATCCTCCCGTGGAATAGGGAGCGATGGCGAGCCGGGGTCCGAGGGGAACGGGATCAGAACACGCCATCCTCCCGTGGAATAGGGAGCGATGGCGAGCCGGCTTGACGTCTGGAGTGGGAACACTGGAATCCTCCCGTAGAGAATTAGAGAGCGAAGGCGGTGTCCCACTCCAGGCAAACGGCGACAGGTGGTGATGGCTGGCACGTCGTCTCACGCCGGAGACGCGGCAGGTGATGGTAGCAACAAGATGGCACGACGTCTGGAGTGAGAACATAGGGATCCTCCCGTGGAAGTATAGAGAGCGAAGACGATGTCCCACTCCAGGAAACGGCAGTAGATGGTAGCGTACAGAACGACCCGACAAGGACTGGAGGGGAGTCTGCAATCAAGTACTCTCCCGAGCTGATCGCAAACTCCCAACAGGTGCGTGAAGTTAGAGGAGAAAAGTCCTCGCAAGGGTGGGGGCTGTTGAGGAGAGGAGACAAGGATAAAAGGTCCAGGGACAGGCGAATCCTCACAGTACCCCCCCTTCCAGGGACGGCTCCCAGACGTCAAAAGGGACCGTCCGGGAACGGGCAGGACAGGGGGCCGGGAGAACACAGGGAGAGTCCGGGGAAAAAAGTCAGGACGGACAAGGCTGGGACGAGCGACACCGGGGCAGGGGAGCGGCGACAGGAACCCAGGAGGGGCACGGAGAAACGGGGCAGAGGAACGGGGCCGGAGAGGGGAGAAAAAAAATCAGACAGCGGGGCAGGGGACATGACAGAGCAACAAACAAAAAAAAATGGGCCATGCTAGCAGGGGAAGCTACACCTAAAGTTGGGCTAGCAGAGGGACAGGGTAGCTGCCAGGGCATTACTAGCAACAGGGCCTAAGCTAGCTGCAACACATACATCAGCCTAGAGGCTGCGCTAGCTGCCGGAGCTAACAGCTAACAGGGGAGCTAACAGGGGAGCTAAGGAGGCTAACAGGGGAGCTAACAGGGGCTGTCTCACATACACTGTCTGTGCTGGCTGGGGTCGTCGACTGGTCGGGTCGTCCTGTTATGGTTTGAAACCGACCCCAATAGCACAACACAAGACAGGTATGAGAGTTAGCCAAAAACAGGGCATTGTTTATTTAATACAAAAAAGCGGCACTCAGCCTTTAAGGGGGTAAAACATAAAACGTCCATGAACACAAAAAGGCGGCACTGTGCCTTTAAGGGGCGAACAGGCTAAGGGACCAGGGGCACTGGAGAGGGGGACAGGGACAGAGGCCCGGAGAGGCGGGCTAGAGACAGGGACAGAGGCCCGGAGAGAGGGGCTGGGGACGGGGACAGAAATCCAACGGCGGAGGCCGGGCACCGGGACAGGGGCCCGGAACAAAGGGGCGAACAGGCTGGGAAAAGGTAACGGGGATCCTCTTCGTCCCTACCACCGAGTAGGGCTCTGCGGCTCAGCTCTCACAAGGAATCCTCCTCCTCCCGACCAGACGCTGCCCACGGGCAATGCAGCACACAGGGGGTCCGAGGGGAACGGGATGAGAACACGCCATCCTCCCGTGGAATAGGGAGCGATGGCGAGCCGGGGTCCGAGGGGAACGGGATGAGAACACGCCATCCTCCCGTGGAATAGGGAGCGATGGCGAGCCAGGGTCCGAGGGGAACGGGATGAGAACACGCCATCCTCCCGTGGAATAGGGAGCGATGGCGAGCCGGGGTCCGAGGGGAACGGGATCAGAACACGCCATCCTCCCGTGGAATAGGGAGCGATGGCGACCCGGCTTGACGTCTGGAGTGGGAACACTGGAATCTTCCCGTAGAGAATTAGAGAGCGAAGGCAGTGTCCCACTCCAGGCAAACGGCGACAGGTGGTGATGGCTGGCACGTCGTCTCACGCCGGAGACGCGGCAGGTGATGGTAGCAACAAGATGGCACGACGTCTGGAGTGAGAACATAGGGATCCTCCCGTGGAAGTATAGAGAGCGAAGACGATGTCCCACTCCAGGAAACGGCAGTAGATGGTAGCGTACAGAACGACCCGACAAGGACTGGAGGGGAGTCTGCAATCAAGTAATCTCCCGAGCTGATCGCAAACTCCCAACAGGTGCGTGAAGTTAGAGGAGAAAAGTCCTCGCAAGGGTGGGGGCTGTTGAGGAGAGGAGACAGGGAAAAAAGGTCCAGGGACAGGCGAATCCTCACAGACAGCTCGCCATTACTGCAGTTATGTGATGAGCAGGCCTGATCTGAGAGCTCAGAGCTGTCAATTGGCCATTTTTGAAGAAAAAAAATGCACTGGCATTTTTTTTACAGAGGAAAACATTTCTAATAAAAATATATATATAATAATAATAAAAATATATATATATATATGTAAATTAATAATAATTATGAGTGAATTTCTGCCTCAGGTGTTGTCATTGAATAACCTCCACTGGCACACACACACACACACACACACACACACACACACACACACACACACACACACACACACACACACACACACACACACACACACACACACACACACACACACACCAAATCAAGAGGGTATAATAACACATTGCAATGCATAAGGACTGTGATAATATGACCAATTTGTGGGTAAACCATTACAGAATAATATCTCACCTGAGATTCCAGTTCAGTAACTTCTAGGTTCAGCTTGTTCAGGTGTTTGTTCACAAAGGTAATGAGAGACTAGTGATGAGAATAGAACAAATCCAAAACTGCTTAAAAGTAAATAATAATAATAATTACAATTATTATAATAATCATCATAATAATAAAAAGAATAGCATATATAATTTCCATATTCAAGGATATGAACAATTTGTGATGCAATTTTGTTGTTGTTGTTACCGTTTTAACTACGTTGAGTTTGTCGGGAGCATGATCCAGCAACGTATCGAACGCATCCCTCTCTGAAATAGAGGCAATGAATGAACAGAAGAACAATGTTTCCACTCAGCTTTTACACAGTATAGAAAGTGCAGTGAATGCACAGGGGATTTGACTCTGTCATATGGTGACACATTACACAACAAGGTCTCACAGACTGACAAACACGACACGATGATATACTCTACAGATCTCTACATTCAATGGCAATATGAATTCTAACTGTCAGCCGTACTTGGAATTTATGTTGAGGCAAGACGGAATTATGACTGGTACACTCACCAAATCTACCCAACATCATCCTGGAACAGTCAAATACAAATAGACAATAGGTTGTTGTGTTTAAAATCAGAATTAGAAAAGCTGCTTACTCAAGTATATAGGTATACTATACTGTATATAAGAAATGCATATATATTCTTCACCTCTAGAGGGTGCTAAAGCATTGTAGAAAATTAACATAGGCAACATCATAGAGGAAAGAGGAATAATACTAGATGGGACCATGAATGTGATTTAATCCAAGAAAGGGTAGCAGCACTTACTCTGTGGTGGTCGTCAACTCCTTGGTCACGTTAGAAGTCTGCAGGATGCCCTCTTTTTTCTGTCCAAAACATCCAAATTAGTTACAATCCAACGTCAGATTCAGGTCGCTAACAATCAGGTCTCTGACATCAAGGCCACTTAATCATCCCACTCCCTTAATTGGCTGATATCAATCCCTGTCTCCTGAACCTTTCAGCCATTGTGTGATGTGTGCCTGGTGCCAGTGTATGGCAGCCATTGAGCCTGTGTAGCCCAAGGTTGGGTGCTACACAGTGGTGAGGAGGCAATTTCAACCCTACATTGTAAAACACTTTCAGGGTCTAGAATAGAATAGCTATATAAATGCAATTATCATTCATTCATTCATTCATTCATTCATTCATTCATTCATTCATTCATTCATTCATTCAACATAGTATTACACAACAAATAATATCATTGAAGTCAGTCAGGGGGAAAGTTTGGCTTTCCATGTTCCACTCAGGGGTGATGTAGTGTGCAGTAACTAATTGTACTTGTAGGGCTGTCAACGAATATTCTATATTGAAATTAATAATTGACTTGTAAAAAAATAAAAGAATAATAATAATTATATTAGATTGTGAAAAAGACAGCCCCCGGTGGGCGGTCGTTAGTGGTTAACATACCGTTGTATTCGTTCGGTACACTACACAGCCGTTCTGTACGGTACGGTACACACTGAAACGGTTCGGTTGGGTACGGATACGTGCACCTTTACACCCCTACCACCCACTGGCATCAGTAGCCTCCCTCTGTTTATCCCTGTGTCTGCTAGTGCCGGGTGCAGTGTCCACAGCAGAGTTACAAGTGGTAACCTAACATGTTGTGATCAGTGCTTTCAGCTGCTACGCCCCAAAACTGTGGAACACTCTCCTGCAGGTCATTAGGACAGCAGACTCGGTTGGCACTTTAAATAAACTGCTCAAAACATACCTTTTTAAACTATAGCTTTTAAAGTGACCTTTTTTTTCCTAAAGTGACTTGTAGTTAACTCTGCACAGACTTGCCATACTAGAATTACATAGAAGCTACTGTGCATGACAGAGCGGGCAACTGGGTATCGTAGTTCTCCCGCTCAATAAAAAAAAAAATTAAACACAATGTATATATTATGGCTTTAGTATCGCGGATATCTTAAAATGTTATATCCTCATAGACTGGGCTGGATCTTCCGGTTGTCTTCCGGGACGCGTGGACCATGAATGAATGAATGAATGAAAACTTTATTTAACAGATTGCAGAATGGGTACAATACAGTACGGCTCAATACATACAATTGTTAAGGGGATGCAGACCTGAGAAAGACGTTTGTCTTGTTTCCATCAGGGTCCCAGCCAGGGGAAGAGGTGGACTCGACTGCAGCGCTTTATAAAATGTATTATTGTTTACCTTCCTCTTGGCTTGAAGCTGTCTGTGGTAGTTATCAGAGGAATCCCCCGGGATCTCCCCTCCCCACAGCGTCACCCCCACAATGGTGTAGGTCAGTGTTTCTCAAAGTGGGGGGCGCGCCTTGAGATTTATTTTAAGTAATTTTTATTTATTTTTTTAGAGAAAATTATCACTAAAGTGCTATCTGTTGCAGCTGCACAGTTCTCCATGAAAATACCATTTCTCAAAATCTGAAAATCATTATTTAATAAAACACAGAAAAGGATCACCAAGTTACTCTGGATAAAAAAAACCTTTACAGACAACATTGAGACAAAGCTTCTTGACACATCTCCATCCAAACTCTTGGAAGAACTCTTTGAAATCTCATCTGATACCACCTAGAGAGCTAGTTTCAGAGTGTGGTGCTGAGTACCAAGTATCTCATCTCATGGCCCACCAAGTATCTCATGATGCAGCAGTTAAGGTGTTGATACCATTCAGCACCACATACAGTATCTGTGTGAAGCTGGCTTTTCATCCATGACAGCTCTGAAAACAAAAGATAGGGCCAATTTGAAAGGTCACGATATAAATTTCAATCAATTTAAACATGGCCCATTTCATGACTATTTTGTTGGGGCGAGGGGGGGGGGGGGCAAAATATTTTGGTCCGCCAAAGGGGGGCCCGACAGAAAAAGTTTGAGAAGCACTGGTGTAGGTGATGATCATCACCACTAGGGGCAGCAGGTAGACCAGCACCGTCACTATGATGTGATACCTGCACAGGCAGAAGGAATTTGGAAATTACCTTCTTACATTGTCTTTGTTTGTCTTCATTCCTGAAGCAGGTCGTATCCGAATCAGGGTGGGGTGTGGTCATTTTGCTTAAAAAAAATACAATTGGTGACTTGTGATTAACTTTTGATGTAAGGCTAGAAAGAGTGTGTATGCGTGTACACGTGTGTGTGTGTGTGTGTGTGTGTGTGTGTGTGTGTGTGTGTGTGTGTGTGTGTGTGTGTGTGTGTGTGTGTGTGTGTGTGTGTGTGCGCGCGCGAGCGTGTGTGTGTGTGTGACCACAGTTTAGAGCTCCTATGACACAAGACAAGAGCAACTGCATCCTAGCATTTGTTTAATTGATTCTAGGGAATCAAAAGTATTGTATAGAAATAGTGAGTGAATACTTGATGCAACGAATAGTTAATGACTTCAAAACTGATGTAACATTGAAATGAGATTTGACCAATCAGAGCATTAGGCCCGCCTCCTACGTTCAACCTTGAACTCCGGTCAAGCCCAGTTATTTCTTTTGGAGTCAAGAATGACATCAGGTGGATGTTAAGACGTCCCTCGCGTCGGAAATAATTGTAACGTGAGAAAGAATACTTGATATATGATAACTATCAGCAGATTACTGATAGAAGAGCAGTATGTGAGAGAATACTTCTATGATACCCTGAGTTGATTTCGAAAAAATAACCTTTGTGGATATTGTGAAAAGTGCGCGAGCGGATTTACCATACATTCGTCGACGGTTGCTAGTTAGCATCAGAGAAACCCTTGGTAAGTCAAACAAGAGAAATGTGAATATTAGAAAGTTGTGTTAACATGAGAATTGAGTGTAATGTGAATATTAGAACGTTGTGTTAATATGAGAATTTTGTGTAACGATTAACGTTACCCTGGCTAATTAGCCACCGTGAGCTTGTTGTAGTTAGCTGCCATAATAAGCAGTATAACGTTAGCTGGAATGTCGCAACATTGCTCCTCACAAGCACGTGGGGGCCGGGGGGCCGATATACAGACAGGCGATGCATGAAAACAGAATGAAAAGAGTGAACCCATTTACAGGTTGTAAATGCACTTTATTGTATACGGTTACAAATGCCAAATTGAAGATACTTTATTGAATGAGACATTGATATGCACTTATGGTTTTGTATTGCAAGGCTGGGTTTTTGAGTTGGAGTTGATTTGGATCCTGGATTTGTCTGTTCGTCTGCTGGTTCCTTGGACTGCATCGGCGACGACAGGCTGGCGAGCCTCCCACGAGAACGACCTGTGAAGTGAACAACAAGTACAGAGTTAGGGCTCGTGTCCACCTGCCTCATATTTATGACCGCACGCGTATTTTTTCAATGTATCCCAATGGGGAGAGAGCGTATGCGGCCGCATGCGCCGCCTATAGAAAGTGCGCTGCAGTCGGCTTCTTTTTTCAGCTTTTTTGTGCGGCCGAAAGTTTAAACTTTCGTAACTTTTCAGAGCGATGCGCTGAGCTCATTTTCAGACAACCAATCACAGCATTCATATCTACCACTCTGTTTGTAACCTGACACGGGAGCTGCCTGCCTGTCTGGCTGTCTCCCACAGTAGACGGGCCATTGAGATTCGCAACAAAACACAAATACACTAATAATAATAACTACACGAATACACTACTAAAAAGCTAATAAAAAGCAAAGGGCGAACTGTGGTGTCAGGCAATAACTATATATATAATTAATATACAATAAAGTTATTAAAATATGCTATAATATGTGCAAAACCGCGGCATGAAAAAACGATAAAAGGATGGCTGTAGATTTCTTTCTGTCATCTACAAGATGCGCTTCATGCCAGCGCTGCCGGCGCACTATCAGTGTTTTTGTGAGCCAGGTGGACGCGGGCCCTTAAGTTGCTTTCTACAGAGCGGTAGGATATAGAGCTGCCGCGAAAACCGCATTACCGCGGTATCGCTGTTACATCACGCCCACCGCAGAGTTAGGCTGAATACCGCATCACCGCTGTTTTTTTATAATAATAAAGTTCCCTGCTCTCGTTGGGCTTGCGGCTCTGCAGATATACCCTACTCCTCTGTCGAGGTTCCAAGCGACCCTATTGGGTAGAAGTGGTACCAGAAAAGTCACGTGAAACACTGCAGACCACTGATTGGTCAGAAGAGCGACCACTGATTGGTCACACGTTGGAGCGACCTGCACAAAAGCAGAAAGCCGCCATCTTTACTGGCTCGCTAAGGAATGGATTCATTCAGGATTCACTGTGTATTCTGCCTCATTTATTGATGAAACAAAACCGACATCAACCCAATTTACCACCGAGCGGAGAGTTTAGTGTCACAAAAATATCGCTGATGTGTTAAGCTTGTTGTTGTTGTTGCTAACGTCAGCAGATAGACACGAGAGGTAACGTTACACCCGGGTTGCTTGGTAGAATAGACACAATGAGAGGTAACGTTAGCTTTAGCAGAATAGACAAAACGAGAGTCTGGTTAATGTTGTTATTGATTGATTGATTGAAACTGTGTTAAACTCTGGCTTGCTGCAAGCCCTCGGAGGCTCGGACATAGCTATGCTTGCGGAGCTTTCAGTGTACACAAGCGTCCCCACACGGAGACAAACTGAGTAGTAGCTGCAGTGGAAAAGGAACGAAGTACCAGTTACCTAAAGCGAGTCGAGTAGGTACTATGCAGTAGCCATTAGACTAGAGGCAGGCTATTATGCTATAAAGAGTAGACAAACAAACAAAAAATGCTTTCAAACTTTTTTTTTTTTTTTTTTTTTTTGCAGTAATACCGTCCGCGGTATGAAATATTTCGCAAATTTGTGCAGTAAGGAAAACATCAATACCGCGGCAGCTCTAGTAGGATAGGCTCACTCCATTCCACACGTTTCCCAAGATGGATTCGTATCACTGAACTGAGTTAAAGTACCACGGACACCAAGCGTCCGGAAACACATGGACAGAGTTTAATCACCATTCATGGAATGAGTGAAATCGTTGTTTGTGAATTGATAGAGATAACTGAATTGTAATAGGGTTCAGATTCAGGTTCCTTGTTGTTAAGTATACTGCTCGTATACTGCTCTATATGAATTGAAAATGGGGGACCCTGATGGAAACAAGACAAACGTCTTTCTCAGGTCTGCATCCCCTTAACAATTGTATGTATTGAGCCGTACTGTACCCATTCTGCAATCTGTTAAATAAAGTTTTCATTCATTCATTCATTCACTCAGGGAAACCATTTTTGTTTGTTTCATTGCTTTTGGGTTAACAGAGCTTTTTGATTTAAGATGGTTGGATATAAGGGTCTTCTAATTCAAAGATTAAGAGTCCCGGTTCCTAAAACATAGCTGATCCATTTAGTTAAGTTAAAAATTAACATAACATGTAGATAATATTAACATAACGTGGATAATATTAACATAGCATATAGATAATTAAAATAGCACATAGATAATAATTAAACCAGTCACTAGATATAATTAAAATAGTAACTAAAGTAGTGGAACCAGGGAAGGTTTAAGCATCAGACCCAAGGTGTTTTGTACATATTCATTTCATTCTCCTTGTTTTATTCATTGTACAGTGTATTCTCCTGATCTGTGGAAAGAAAATAAACCAAAGAAGGTAAGGAAGAATTAAAAGAGACACGCATTCCCTTACCTTCAAACATAGATCATTTGTCAGTGTGCTTCATTCTTGTGCAGACCATCTCTCTTCCGAGGCGAACTTGGTTTCTTCTGATCTGGTCCAAACCCACCTGATACCTCGTCTAGTTACTAAGCTAGTGTTACACATGCGTATCGTGCTGTGGCCTGTCAGCCTATAGGTTAGTTGTGTGCACCAACCTCATTATGAGCTCAGCACATGTATGTGACTGAAAAAAAGACCCAAGAATGTCTGGCTGCATTTACGGTGTTTCTCTCCCTTGGCCTGTTTGTAATCTATGTGGACATACTATAAGTCATGCATGCATATGGCAGCACGTCTATTGTCTCTGTTCAGTGTTTGCTCATGTTTTGTTTGTAACTTGTCTTTTTATTAGTTTTTAACACTTTTTGTACACAACGACCCAGACCCATCCACCGGCTTCCCTCCCGCTGACTCTGCCAATCGAGCCAGTATGACGGCCGGCCAAGCCGGAAGCAACGCTGACAGCTGGATTCGATACCAGTGTCTCTTGCGTTGGTGACGAGCGCCTTGTCCGCTGCGCCACCCAGCCACTAATTAAGACATTTTAAACAGACAGTAACATGTAAGCTATTGTGAAAGTTAAAACTTTTCTTTTTGTTATTTATTTTAAATTTGTTTCCAATCTTAGGGGGGCTAATATTACATTTAAGGTTACAAAGGGGTCTAGAACAACCACTGGGTTAAAGTAATGTCACATCTTACCTGTGCAACTGTATATGTTAAAGTAATGTCACATCTTACCTGTGCAACTGTATGTTAAAGTAATGTCACATCTTACCTGTACAACTGTATATGTTAAAGTAATGTCACATCTTACCTGTGCAACTGTATGTTAAAGTAATGTCACATCTTACCTGTACAACTGTATATGTTAAAGTAATGTCACATCTTACCTGTGCAACTGTATATGTTAAAGTAATGTCACATCTTACCTGTGCAACTGTATATGTTAAAGTAATGTCACATCTTACCTGTGCAACTGTATATGTTAAAGTAATGTCACATCTTACCTGTGCAACTGTATATGTTAAAGTAATGTCACATCTTACCTGTGCAACTGTATATGTTAAAGTAATGTCACATCTTACCTGTGCAACTGTATATGTTAAAGTAATGTCACATCTTACCTGTGCAACGGTATAGGTTAACATAATGATGTCACACCACTTTTACATGTTTTTATGTGTCTATGTTATGTCTATGTGATGTGTTGTGATGTCATGTGTCTTTACGGTGTCTGTATGATACATGTCTGAACACTTCGTTCCCCTCCCCCCTACAAGACCACAATGGAAATAAGCTCTGAGCTTTTTTGTGTCTATCCTTGGCAGTATTCCAGACTATGCTTCTGTCACATGTTATTTATATATTGTCAAAAGAAATGTGTGTACGCATGGAGTCTGAACCTCTCCGAGAAGTCTGCAGATTCACAGGTCAACAAGGTCAAGGTGAGTGTCTGCAGTGGTGGACAAAGTACACAGTTCCTTTACTTGAGTAAAAGTAGAAATACCCAGATAAATTAGTACTCTGGAAAAAGTAAAAGTCCTCCATTCAAATTCTACTTAAGTAAAAGTAGAGAGGTATTTGCTATTGAATGTTCCTAAGTATCTAAAGTAAAAGTATGCATTCAACATGAGGTATGATGTGTATTGACCTCTGAAGGTTATGTTAAAGTGATAATGTGGTCCAGTTATGCTGCTCCGATTAAAGGTTATGTTCTGTTCCGTTAGGGGCTCTGCTTGGCATCACTACTGCACTATCTCGCATATGTGCACGCGCACTGAATAAAGACCACAAATGTACCTTTAATCCCAATATTCGTCTGACCACACCCCTCATCAGCTTACCTTCATAAGCAGGTGTGTGGTCACCTGCTCTCCTCCTTCTCGCTTTCACCACAAGGAAGAAGTGCCTCGGTAGATCCCCACACTTGACACCATGATGGAAGAAAGGATTAGGAACAGCTTGGGAAACAAGGATACGTTGACATCATATCTTTATTTTCTCTCTCACTATTTTCGAGAAAATACGGCGATATTGTCTTCATACTGGAGTGTCTGGAAGATGATGATCATTCTAAAAACCCTCCACCGGTTTTCGTATTGGGAGCACGCCGCTGCATGCTTCTCAACTGCAGTTCTTTGCTGTGTTTGTTGGGGTGAAACCTGTCAGGCCACAGCTGAACTGTCGGACATGCCGCTGTTGTGAGAAGCGGTGCGTTCCAGGTTGGGTGAGTAGTGTTTGTGCTGGCAGGCTCCACTTGTCTGTTAGTGCTATGGGGGCTACTTGACAATGTTTATGGAAACCGGCCCCAGGCTAGGGTCCTTTGTTCAGCCACCTAGGCGACAGAAGGCCTTGGTCTGAAGACCATTATAGTTTTAACTAGTGGGCCGCGACCATTAACACTGGTGATCCCTGTGTGTTCTGGACGAGTGGACATCTCTCTGTCACCGTGTTAAGGCCCCATCTTTCATATCCAAATGAGAGTATTCCTTCACGAGGGGATATGTGCATGGATGTGCGATAGCGGCAGATCCATGTTCAAGTCAGCTACACAGGCCAGTTGGTATTGTGCTGATTCCGTCGGGTGTTGGTAAAATCACCGTCGTAAAGCGGTGTTGACATCTTGTTTTCTCTTTTCTCTTAAAAAGTGAGGGGAGGTTCAGAACGGCGGCCTGTCTGGGTGAGTGTTATGTCATTGTTTACATGTTCAGGTGATAGCTGCTTAGCTTACGGTTAGCCAGTCAGCTGTTAACTGCTGCGTTAGCCTGCTGGGATCGCTGCATGGCCTGCTTGGTGGGCCTACTGTTAGCCAGTCAGCTGTTAGCTGCGGGGCTAGCATGTCGTGATCACTAGGTAACGTTAGCTTGCTGCTATAGGCCATGGCCTGGCGCGGGGTAGCTTTAGCTTCTCGCGTGCCGCCGTGAGCTCGCTTCTGGTCGCGTGCGCCGTTAGCTCGGCGTCTCGCGAGCAGGAGCAGTAGCGCCCGAACGGTTGGAGCGGCCGTTAGCTTGATGCTATTTTGTTGAACGTGCTTTGATTTTAACATGTTTTACACTCTTGACTACGACGTCATCCTTGACAGGGGATGTTTCGTCGACCCTGCCCTGAGCCAGGACGGCAAGGTTGCATCAACAAAGAGGACTGTAGTGCGGGTTGGAGCGGCGACGCTGCCCAGTTCGAACAACACAGGAGCGGCTGTGTTCCTACGGTGTCTGTGACTGCACTTCGCTGATCTACGTTCCGGGTAGGATCAGGTTTGACCAGACCTTATAACACGTCTTCTGGTTTTACTTTTCTAAATGTATTGTGAATAACAATGTTTTTCCCAAAACGTGTGTTGCTGCAATGCATTTAGGATACGACGCGGGTTATGTGTGAGCTGTTTTGTCACTGGCAGTTAGCTTCTCCGTGCAAATCGGGATGTAATGATCTGGTTGTTGTGTGAGAAACATCATGGTGTTTATATGTGCCGTGTACTCACAACTAAGGTAACTAACCTATGAAGCTATGCTTGGTGACAAGTGAGTAAAAGAATGTTCTTTTCTCAGCCTGTGATGATAATGAACAGTGTGTTCACATATTAACAGGTTTTCCTGTTTTAACTGGCCGTATTGAGGGTAAAATAAGAGGATTGTGTTTCCCCCCGGTTCCCTGGGGACTTTTTCATCCTTCTATCAGACATGTTGTGCACTAATTGTGTCTTTTGTGTGGTAGGGATGCGATGTAACCCTTAGCTTGATTGCTGAGGTTGTGCTAAAACTGCAGGAGAAACTTTATTTTCCTAAAAGAAAAGATGGTTTGGTCGCTGTCGTGTGTGCTTAGCAAGGCCTGTGGCCGATACTAATCGAGAATGATGTATTCTCTCATTGTGAAAAACGTCGTTCCTCTGTTGAGTGTTTTTGCCATTTTTTGTAGTTGATGATGGGTTGTGTGTGTCATGTGACCTACAACTGGGTTGGACTGGCCACAGAAGCACATGTGTATGTTGGACCGGGGCTCTTAGAGCCCTCTCTATTCTGTGTTTTTTCCTTAGTAAAAATCAGATTAGCTCATGCGCTGTGTGGAGCTGTCAAACGCTTCATAGAGCTGACTATGACTGTGTCATATTCTCTTTTTGTCATTACATCGTATCATGGGTGTGGGGTCGTAAAGGGGTGAACTGGTAACCTTTCCTCTCCCCCTTGTTTCTGTCGGTCAGGGGTACACCCCCTGTCCTTCAAGGTTCCCGTCACGTGGCGGTTTGGCACGTTACGGGGGGGGGGGGGGGCGGGGGGGGAGTTTCCTGGTCCCACGGCCTGGTATATTGGGCGTGTGCACCGCAGGAATTCCCCCGCCATAGAGTACGTCACCGTGCGCGTCTCTGTTGGTAGGACTTCCGTGTGCTGTTCAGGTCCATGTGATGGGTCTGTTTCAGGGGGGTGGTCAGGGCTCCTCCTCACCAAGCGCCTATTCGGGCCTTCTGTGAGTTCGGACTCCTTCTTCCATGTGAGGGAGCCTCCATCAGAGTACAGAGCCTTCCTCCTCAGATTGTCAAAGTGAGTGGACCCTCTAGAAGGGTCCTATTCTATTGTATATGTATTCGATTCAATTCGATTATTGAGTGTGTATGGGTTCAGTGCCTCTTCCCCGGAGAGCCCTAAAACCAATTTTTTACATGACTCAAGGTGCAATATATTCTTTTCAATCTGTACAGCTCGCGTGGGAAGTCTCTCTGGGGATCCCCGTCTCCTTCCTATGGGAGGGTGGTGGGGTGTAAAAATGTGAAATTTTTTTACCCCTGGCTGTGTAGACTGGGATACATACTGTTGATGCTTCCTTCTTTTCTATTCACAAAGTGTTGGAGTTAGGAAGTGTCACACCCCTCTTGTCGTTCCCCTGGGCGCCTTGGGGATTCAATGACAAGTCTAAATAGCCTGTTCATTGATGGGGGTGTGTCCCGACGCACGTATAGTGCTAGCTCGCTGTAAACAGGCGACTGACTGGCACGCCTTGGTTGCTTGTGGTTGAAACAGCGTTTTTATAAAGCAACTGAGATGGGGGTTTTTCCTCTTCCGACGACCAAATCCCACGACCTGGGTTGGTTTTTCGACGGATTCTCGTTCATGTCTGGGGGATGATGACGGAATGGATCTGAACATATGTAGAGGGGTCTCACGCCCTTGGGGTGGGCCACCAGGCGCGGTTCGCCCGAACGTCTGGGTGGCGCCTTCTTTTCATGTTAAGATCGACACGCATATCTGCCCTTCTCCTGGAGTAGGCATGTCGGCGTGGTTAGGGCACGGGACTGGTTCTGGTCGCGCTGGTCCGGATCAGTTGAACCCGTTGTCCGCCGGGGATGCAGATCTGCTGTTCTGGTACCCTGAGGGACTTGGGCTTTTTTCAGGGGGAAAAATGCCAGGTCGGTCCGGGTGTCACAGGGTTAAGCGCTATGGATCTCGTCGGATCTCGGCCGCTACACAGGCAGTGGTGCAGTCGTGGTCACACGCGGTTACACGCCGTGTTACTAGATGATCAGTACGCGCGCACAAAGATGCGCTCTATCCACATATTACGACTGCACCGCTGTACACAGGTTGGTCCTGGTTAGTACTTGGTTGGGAGACCGCCTGGGAAGGCCAGGTGCGGTGTGCTTAGGGGCTGGTTCTCCATTCTTTTTCGCTCCTCTCTCGCGCATGGCGAAGAGGGGCCTGTTGGGGTGGTCTTTGACCTCCTCTGGTGACCCTGTGCTTCCCGTATCGCCAGGCCCGGTCCGAGGTAATGTTCATCGACCTGTAGGCCTGGGTTAACCCTTTTTTGAAAACTGAGACACTTGTACTGCGGTATAGCCGGTGTATACCCGCAGGTGTGTTTTGGAGTTTTTTCTTGAGGGGTTATAGGAACAACCACCGCATTGGGTAACACCAAGGTGGTTGATTCCCTGGTGTGTTGGTGCAGTGTCAACTCCCGGGTTCACCGGTTGAGGGTGCCCCTGCACGTTCATGACGTCTGCCAATCGTGTCAGCCTTCTCTGCCTCGACCCCTCTGGGTGGGGGTTTTTAAATGGAGGCTTGGTCATGCAACACCGCCAGCTTACGCTCCTTCCGCCGGGGCGGCTGTGTTCAGCTGTCCCCTCTGGCGCCTGTCTCGTCCGCAGTCTCCAGGCTAGGGTTAATAGCCTGTTGCCTGGTTTTTTCCCCGGTGCGCTGCCTGCTTCCGTTGGTTAACCTTTTTTGTGTGCTTACGGCCATGCTGACTGCCTGTTGCAGGGTCAGTGTGCCAGGCGGTGTACTATTGGGGGGGACGGGGCCCGCTCGGCTTACGGCCATACCAACCTGAACACGCCCGATCTCGTCCGATCTCGGAAGCTAAGCTGGTTCTGGCCTGGTTAGTACTTGGATGGGTTTTCCGCCTGGGAATACAGGTGCAGTAACTGAGGGGCCTTTGTCCGAATACGCTGGCGATGTGGGGGGCGGGGCACTACGTGCCCACCTGGTGGGGTCTTGATGCTGGCATCATGGACTTCTCCGGGCCCCCATTCCAGGGAGTCCAGTCCTTTTGGTGGGTCTGGGTCTTCCTTCGCGCTCCGCTGCTACGGCCTTGCCACGGGGTTGGGTTTGCCCTTGACCCCGTGATTCTGGGGGCAGTAACAAGGTTGTTCCTCCGTTCGTTCCCGGGTGGCATGCGGGTTGTGCGTGTGTGTAGTCGTGGGGTCTGCTCACCCTGTGCGTTGAGTTGCTTGAGTGCCTCTTCGCACGGTCGGGTCCGTCGCCCTCCCGTGAAGCCCCTAATAGGGGGGATGCCCTCCATTAGGGGGGGTCGGGGGGGCTCGGCCCTCCCTGTTCTGATGGTTTTGGGGGGCTGTCAGCGGGGTGTATTTGTCAGCCAGCGGCTCCGCTTGGCCTCCCCTTGTGCAGTAGTGATGCCAAGCAGAGCCCCTAACGGAACAGAACGTTAGGTTATGGCTATAACCAAGTTCTGTTAGTTAGGGGTGACGCTTGGCATCAGACGGCCGCTGCAGCCCTTGACCTCACCTTGTGGTGAAAGCTTGGGTAGGAGGAGAGCAGGTGACCACACACCTGCTTATGAAGGTAAGCTGATGAGGGGTGTGGTCAGACGAATATTGGGATTAAAGGTACATTTGTCGTCTTTATTCAGTGCGCGTGCACATATGCGAGATAGTGCAGTAGTGATGCCAAGCGTCACCCCTAACTAACATAACTTGGTTATAGCCATAACCTAACGTTAAAGTGATATGTGGTCCAGTTATGCTGCTCTGATTATTTTTTTATTTTTTTTTGTATTTTATTTTTTAAACAAACATAAACAAACATGACAACATAAAATTAGATATACAAGCATTAATTAACAGTGCACATCCAATGAAATCACCATTTAGATAAATGTCTTATACAAGATATACCCCTAATACCTGCTATCTAATACCCTACACACATGCTCTCGCTCGCTCCCCCCCCCCCCCCCCGGACCCCCCATTGGATAATCCATCCATTATAGTTTGCTCCTAACCATGCACTACCATTATATGCTAGCTTTTATTCTCTCCACCACTTCTAACCACATTGTCATTTTGGATTCATTGAGACCCAAAATTCTTGCTGTAGATATTTCTAGATAAATCACTTCGAGATATGTAAGAATCCAGACCTTCCGGCACATTTTTTCCAGTTGAAACCATCGTGATGCTATCAGCTTTTTAGCCGCTGTGATACCAGATAAAAACCAGATAAAAATCAATCTCTTTAGCTGTATAGGTACTGCACACTCAAAAACATCATTCAGCAGTAATACAGAGGGGTGTACAGGTATATTCAGAGTTAAGAGATTTGATAATCGCTGGGTCACTTCTTTCCAGAATATCTTAACTGGTGGGCAGTCCCAGTACATGTGCATAAATGTCCCCTCGTCCCCATTTGTACATAAGGAGCATTTGGAGTCTTGTTTAAGACCCATTCTGTTCAGTCTTATAGGAGTCAAGTATGTCCTATGAATATAGTTGAGATTGATTTGTTGATGGTCCGGGTTCCTTGATGCAAGTCGAACATTTGCCCAGGCTTCTTGCCAATCAAAATCTTTTTAATTAAAGGTTATGTTAAAGTGTTATGTGGTCCAGTTATGCTGCTCTGATTACATCCTCTTGAAGTTTGCAGGCTTCAAATATGAAAGTATATAATCATCATACATCTTTGCCATCTTTTTTATGCAAAATCTTTTTCTTCAACTGATGTGTTCAGATGAATGTAGTGGAGTAATAATTACAATGTTTTCTTTGAAATGTAGTGTAGTAAAATTATGAAGTTCCCTAAACTGAAAATACTCAAGTAAAGTACCAGTACCTCAAAATTGTACTTAAGTGTGTGTGTGTACTCACATGAATGGGCCCTATTCCCCGTACCTGGTTCAACTAAGTCGATCAAAAGTCCCATTATCCAGATTCAATTAACCCGATGTTTGAATCCGGGATGTTCCTGTTCCTCGAAGGTGGATTCAGTCTTGTTCATTTGAACCAGACTTGAGACTCAGGATAATTGCGCGCGGCCGCCTCAGCTGAAAAGACAGCAGGTGTTGATCACAGAAATCCTGATCTTCTAACAGCATTGATTGATTGATTGATTTAAAACTTTATTAACAGATTGCAGAATGGGTACAATGCAGTACGGCTCAATAGCCTCGCCGACAAGTTAAATGCATAATCTATAGGCTAATTTTAAGTCCCTCATTACCCCAATCAATCAGATTATATTTCTTTAAACGTGCCTGCTGGCAGTAGGCTTATGGAATGAATAATCAAATGAGATCTTGCTAGCGAAAATAATTAGTTCAACTCTTTCAGAATAAGGATAAAAACAAGCCCAAATAGTATATCTAATTGATACGAATTATATTATGAGGATATCTGTACTGTATGTGCTTAGGTATTGTGTACTATATAAATACATGGTTTCCAAAGAGAGGCTTGGAGGGAGGCTTGCAGTTACACTATTAATCAGGTTTTAATCTGTTTCGGACCTAATCCATACATGCATTGAATTGATTACCCTTTGGTTTATACCAGTGACACCTCATGTTCATCATCAGATAACAGTGCTTGAAAAGATAAATGCATTTTCTCAAATTCATTCATCAAAAACGTCAAAGGCTCATTCAATTTATCAAGTCACGTCATCAAATCCATCAAACAGCGCATCTCCTCATATATTTTAATCCCAGTTACAATATCACAATAACGTGTGACACTGTCACAGTGACAGTGATACAATTAAATACTCCACAGATTCAGATTCCTCATAATTCATATCCACAATCCGCGCATAGACGCTTCAGCTTGAATGAAACGCATCCGGGTGCTCCGTTAAGCAAATACACAGCGAAGAATATTAAACTAATCAGAGCCAAACACTCGATAGGTTTCATTCATTAAAATATCCCTGCGGGATTCACATTTGCAATGATCCGTTTAGTCCGTTATTAAAATAACTGTGTGTCGCGAGCGCCGTATCTGTATAAATATGACGTGCATTATATAGGACAAAGTAAATTCATAGGCTGAATATGATTTATTATCAGCATTTTAGGTAGACCTATTATTTTACATTTCAAACGAAGCACAAAAACATAATTCAGAATGGCATAATGGGATCTAGACTGTGAGAAATATTTCAGGAAGCGAGCTGGCATTTCTTTGCGGGGGCGTGGCCATGGTTCATCCAGCTAACTGAACTTAACCCTGCCCTCGACCAGGTTCAAACTTTCTGGTCTGTTACCATGGCGATTTAGAAAATCCGACGTTGGGGAATGGAAATGTCTGGCTTAACTCAAGCTATGCTGAAAATTATCCGGCTAACTCAGTTAGCCAGGTACGGGGAACAGGGCCAGGTCTGGGCCACGCTACATAACAGATGGTCCTGCGGGGCAAGACGCGGATGGTGGAGAAGAAGCAGAGGGGGAAGGCCAGCACCACGGCTAGACTCCAGATACACACTACGATCACTTTGGTCGCCGTGGCCGACAGACACGGCTTCAGGGGGTGGATGATTGATTGATTCGTTTATTGATTTAGAATGGAAAATCACACATATACATTTGATCACAATATGAAACAGGTATACATTTCTCCATTTACCAATAGGATTCCAATAAACACAATAAAGCCATAGGCTTGTTTCCATTGTGGTCCTTCATCATTGGTGTCAGTGGATTTATGTACTGGTGTGTGGACGTGGGTGTTTGTAGTGTCTGTATGTCAGGATGTGTGGTATAAAAACAAAAAATACATACAACAAAAGAATAAAAAGGAATAACACATATTAAAAACCCTTTGTTCACTACTCCCAGCTTCTGCTACTTATGATCCACCTCTTTATAGCTAATTTAAAAGTGGAGAAGGGGCTTATGGGCTTCAACTCCATTGGTAGGCTATTCCATTGTACTGCTGCTGAATATAGGAATGAGTTTTGGCCTATTTTTCTATTGCATCTCACTGGGACGATGTCTGTAGGGCTCCCCCTGGTGGTGTGTCCATGTACATCCCTTACCATGTTAAAATATCCTCTAAGATATTGAGGGACAGTATTCCCGAGTATCCTGTGTGTCATGTTGAGTTTTATTTGAGAGACCCTCTCCTCAACCCTGAGCCATTTGAGGCTGTTAAAATGTGTCTGTGTAACGTGGGATGGAGTTTTAAAATCATTCTAACTCATTTGTTCTGAGCTGTCTGTAGCCTACCTTTCAGTGCTACTGTGATTCCAGTGTACCAGGAGGAGCATGCATAGTCATAATGACATTGGATCAGTGCCCCTGCAAGGACTTCCAGTGCTGACCTGTTAATATAGGTGGACACTCTACCGAGACATTTTATTCTCTGATTGATCTTTGTGACCACCTTTTGTGCCATGCTCACCCCTGATAAGGTGTTGTCCAAAAT
This sequence comes from Notolepis coatsorum, assembly GCF_963971535.1. Classification (NCBI taxonomy): domain Eukaryota; kingdom Metazoa; phylum Chordata; class Actinopteri; order Aulopiformes; family Paralepididae; genus Notolepis; species Notolepis coatsorum. Next base: position 88,353,227 of record NC_140182.1, on the reverse strand, counting down.
ACATCCTAATTATGTGACTTCCTCCGTTGCTGTTACCTCGATATCTCCTACCACTACCTTGAACCCAGGAGACCTCTTAAGTCGTATGGCCGAGCCAAATGGGATAGCTTTGGTTTTACCCAGGTGTAGGGATAACCTGTTTTCGACCAGCCAATGACTGATCTTGACAAGCTCTAGACCAGGGGTCAGCAACCTTTTTGACATGGAGTGCCTGTTTGAAATATAGTTGTAACTAGTGTCCCTCAACAATATTCCATGCATCGTAATTTTTTTTCCTCATAATCAGGTCTTTTTAATGATAATTTTTACATTATTACATCATTATTGTTATTGTTATTATTAACAATATTATTATGATGGTTGTATCAACCCTAAATCTGAGTTGTGGGGGGGGGGGGGGGGAAACTGTACGTGTGCTGTCATAGCTCCACCTACAGGCCTAATGGAGAACACCAGGAGAACACCAGGATGTGAATGGAGGGTGAATGTGAGGTATATTGTGTAAATAAGTTTTGATTGATCGCAAGACTACACTGTAAAAAAAAATTATAATAAGTTACCAGAACTTAAAAATATTGAGTTCAGTTACTGTGCATTAAGGTTTTCAGTTTTCAATCCATAATAAGTTAACAGAAAAATAAGTACACAACCACATTATTTCAACCTAATAAAACTATGTTTATTGTCATTGTTTTAAGAACACAAGTTGACTTGGTAATACTCACATTTTGAGTAAAAAAAATTGCTTTTAACATGTGCAATGTTCAATGAAATAGAAAAATAAATAATAAAATTAGTTGATTAATCCCACTGGTCACAATGGTGACCGTAATAATGTTTTTGTTATAAGGCTCTGCAAATGTTACTGAATGATGTAGCAATGTATTTCCAGCTAAATTGAAATAATAAACAAATAAAGGGTCTCAATTAAATATGTGGTAGTAAAAATAACCTGTGGGAGGATTTCAACAAGATAAATGTGACAAAATATTTCACTATAATATTTCAAAGCAAAAGAATAAATATTATAATTTTTTTTTCTTAATTTTTTTAATGCTGCCCCCTGTGCCTATGAAAATGCCCCCGCGTGCCTAGGGTTGCCTACCCCTGCTCTAGACTGAGTGACCTCTCTACTTCTCTTTTGTTCTGATGGGAGACCATGAGTGCAGCATCGTCCGCAAATAAAAACTGTTTACAATCACATGCAGTTTTCATGTCATTGACATATAAAAGAAATAAAAGTGGTCCTAAAATACTTCCTTGCGGCACCCCGCACGTCTGTTGAAGTGAGGAGGATATGGTCCCATTAATTTACACTACTTGTTTCCTGCCTCTCAGATAAGACTCCATCCACCTTAAGGATATACTGCTAAAACCCACGGCCACGTACCTGCGGGGGCAGAGGTTACATGAGGTAGTGGGCTGTGTGACCTAAAGCTTTAAACGAGTACAGGAGAATAATGTATCTACTGCATGTCAAATGTACAATATCAGTGCCCATGTTTTTTTTTAGCGTTTATCGCTTTTCTGGTCAAGCATGACCGACAGTTGTAGGGTGAAACGGGAGAGAGAGCAGGGGGAGACATTCGGCAAATGACGGCGAGTCCGGGAATCGAACTCGGAGTCAACCAGATCCGTGACGCAGCACGGAGTCCCGCGACGCAGCGCGGTAACATGGTGTGCTACTGGAGCACCCCAGTGCCCATGTTTTACCTGTGTATTGTTTGACAAAATATATACATGCAGAATGTCGTGATTTGTTGTTCAACGTGATTCTATATGATACATGAACATGAATTTGTGTCACGCGTTTGTTATTTTCCTTGATTGTCTATTATATGGTCACTTTGTGTCACATATGGAAGCGCAAGCCTTTGGAAACCCTCCTGGTCAAAGGTTTAGTAGCCTAGCTATGTTATTGATTTATTGTAAAGGGGACAATTCTAGAGTATTTAAACACACACAGGTATATCTGACCATTTCTCCACTGCTTGCAAAATACCACCAGGTAAAAATAATGTTTTCAAGCTGTGAATTTAAATTCCTCTCTATTAAAAAATGGCGTGTGTCACTAAACAAATTATATATTTTGGAACTTATCAAGCAACACACACAAAGTCATGGTCTTCGTTCATTTAGCATTAATTGAATTATGAGAATCAGTCGAGCTATTATGAAATGCAGCTAGGCTGCTGGACATCCTTGAAATATTATAGTAGCCTTGACCACACTATTATGCTAATACAACGTGTCCTACTATCTGAAGTAATCAGATGACAATCGGGGAATTATCACAATATAAAGATGAGGACGGTCTGAAGAACTACAAAATATTTTAAAATATTTCTACATTATTTTAAATAACAATACCCCTCCCCACGAATCACCGGTCCACTGATATAGCGGTCATAGAGTAGATGCTGGAAAACACAGCGGTGACGGGAAAGAAGTTGTGGAAGCTGCAGTACGCATCTCCAAAGTACCACTCACCATGAGCCGCGTAGATAAAGTTAATCAACGTATTAACCACCAGTGCCATCGAAGTGTCAGAGAAAAGCCAAGTTCAACAGGAAATAATTCGTCATGCACGTGGCGTCCGGGCAGTTCTCATATTACGACTGCACCACTGCACGTGAGGGATGATGCTGTCGACTCAATCATTAAAATCTCAATCAAGTCCCCCAGCAATTAGGTCTTTAATCAGATTAATCACTTTATTCAAATTGAGGATTTAGTTTGAGGATAAAAAAAAAGATTTATAAAAAGAAATGAGAATAATTTTTTCAATTTTCGATTCTTTTATTAAAATCAAAGGTTCGAACGTCCGTTCGAAGAACCCTGACGAAGTTTGAATCCCAAAAACAGGCTTCGGGGACAGCCTTACCAAACATTATTTATATTATTCAAATGGTACTCAAACATGTTCCGTTGTGATGTCACAGTATGATGTCATAATAGACCATTCTAGAACATTTGTGATATCACAGTATGATGGCATAATAGATCATTCTAGAACATTTGTGTTCTATGTATATTCAACAATTCGCTCAAGATCTCATTGTGCATCTTGAAACAGTACTGAACAGATAGACTAAACAACATAGATTGAAGCCTGCATTTCTCAACCAAGGTGCCTTGCCTACCGTTTAGCTGTGGAAAGGTGAGTGTCCACAACAGCTGTTCTACTTGAATACTGAATGTTAATATTGAATCAGACAATATTGAATACTGAATGTTAATTCAGGTTGACAGTTGACATCATTTGACAGTTGACAGGGGGCTGGAAAGTTGATTTAATAAAAGAAAAAAGACTAATTTAATCAGATTAATCACTTTATTCAAATTGAGGATTTAGTTTGAGGATAAAAAAAAAATTATAAAGAAAAATGAGAATAATTTTTTCAATTTCAATTATTTTATTAAAATCGAAGGTTCGAACGTCCGTTCGAAGAACCCTGACGAAGTTTGAATCCCAAAAACAGGCTTCGGGGACAGCCTTACCAAACATTATTTATATTATTCAAATTGAACTCAAACATGTTCCGTTGTGATGTCACAGTATGATGTCATAATAGAACATTCTAGAACATTTGTGATGTCACAGTATTATGCCATAATAGATCATTCTAGAACATTTGTGATGTCACAGTATGATGTCATAATCAAACAGTCTAGAACATTTGTGATGTCACAGTATGATGTCATAATCAACCAATCTAGAACATTTGTGATGCTACAGTATGATGTCATAATAGAATATTCTAGAACATTTGTGATGTCACAGTATGATGTCCTAATAGACCATTCTAGAACATTTGTGATGTCACAGTATGATGTCATAATAGGACATTCTAGAACATTTGTGATGTCACATTATGATGTCATAATAGAACATTCTAGCACATTTGTGATGTCACAGTATGATGTCATAATAGAACATTCTAGAACATTTGTGATGTCATAGTAGGATGTCCATAATATAACATTCTAGAACATTTGTGGTCTATATGTATTCAACAATTCTCATTGTGCATCTTGAGACAGGATAGATAGACTGGCAACACATAGATTGAACCATTTCTCAACCAAGGTGCCTTGCCGTTTTGCTGTGGAAAGGTGAGTGTCCACAACGGCTAGCTAGCTGTTCTACTTGAATACTGAATGTTAATATTGAATCAGACAATATTCAATAATGAATGTTAATATCAGACCATGATAAGAGGCATCCGCTTTTTGTTGGATACCTCCTGAATTAAAAGTGGGACAAGGTCACAGCTGTTTGTTTGTTTGTTTGTGACGAAGCACAGCTTGAGACTTTCTCTTTAACTCGACAATGAAGCGTGTTGTACTAAACGTCCCTTCCTTCCTGTGTGTGTCCAGACTGTCCTAGAGAAGCCATGCAGTCCACCCAGTCCAATGCCACCCGGCCCAAGGCACTCAAGCCGCCCTGTGACCTCACCATGCAGTCGGTGGAAGTTCCGGTGAGCGATGACGACAACCGTAGATTCTGTGTTTGTGTAAATATCTGGCGGACAGCTGTGTCCAGTATTGGGAGTTGTTGGTGGTAACGGGTGTGTGTTGTCGTACTGAGACGGCTGATTACAATTTTATGTCTGTGCTTAACGCAAGACCTCGCTCTTGCAATATTTCACCCTGGAAGCAAGATTTCACCATGATGTTTTCACATTCTCTGGACCAGTATTACAAAAATGTGTAGGATATCCTTTTTGTGGTAATCATTTTAATATGAATATGTAATATGAATAATATATATATATAATATGAATAACTGTCTAGTCACTGTAAATCTTTCAGTACGCTTACCTGGTGTGAAATCATTAGCTGGTAAATCTGCAAAATGTACTGTCTAGCGGCTCGGGTCTGCATTTTTTATAAAACATATTATATATAGAATTAAAGCCATATTTGTTGCCATTCGAATGTCACCTCACTCGACATAATCCGTGCCTCGGTTCTTTTTTTTTTTATCCACTTTTTCTCCTTATTTTTCTATTTTTTCATGTATCCAATTCTCCCCTCCCCTCTCTTGAACGTTGCTTGACTATGCCCCCCACTGGTTGGTTGTAGAGAGGATAGAAGCCTTGCATCACGTGTTCCCTCCGGCACACGAGGAGGCAGCCTGTCACATCTTTTTGCCTGCCAGCGCGGACTCATTGGCGAGGTGTAAAGCATGGGAGGCTCACACTACCCTCGCCACTTCCTGTCTCTGCTGTGCAGGCGTCTCCCAACCCACCTGTAGGGGTCACTGTCCACAACGTCCAATCCCCACCCATCGACTTCCACCCGCTGACTCTGCCAAATGAGCCAGTACGACGGCCGGCCCAAGCCAAAGGCAATGGTGAGACTGGGATTCGATACCGGAGTCTCTTGCATTGGTGACGAGCGCAATCTCCGCTACGCCACCCAGCCGCCCCGTGCCTCTGTTCTTGAGTTACATGCCGATATGTCAGGCGTGCGACTTTGTACACAAGAGTGTCAGATTACCACACCGGACTTCTGAGGCTCTATAACTGTCAATAATTTGCCAATTGCGTGAATTATTGGACAGCGTTGTAGCCAATGAGTGTAGCTTTCCAATGATACCCCATGTAGGGTTTGAGCGAATCAGGGATCTAGATGAAAATTGACTAGCGAAAACCAGAAGTAAAAAACACACAGAATGCATTGCCGTCAATTAGGGCTGAACGATTAATCGATTTTAAAATCGAAATTGCGAATCGCAAAAAAGAAATATATATATATTTTTTAAATGTATTTAACCAGGAAGTTTGGGAGAGGGAGGTAAGGGGTTTTAGATTGTGTGTTGTGAAGTTTAGACTTCAGAGAGGGAGAGTAAAGTACAGAAGAAAAGGTACCGTTGGGTACCGGTATCGATTCCCAGGTAAAGAAGAAACATTTTCAGGCTCGGTGTCCCGAAAAGACCCACCGCGTAGGCCAGATGCAAGCCGCATTTTACAATAAACCTCTGTGGGGCTGCTTAAATAATTTTTTTATTATAATCGCAAATTTAATCACAATCGCAATATCTGTCAGAAAAATCGCAATTAGATTATTTCCCAAAATCATGCAGCCCTACCGTCAATGAGGAAATGGAATACTGGAGAACTTTAAAAAATGTTACACGGTTTACCAAAATCGCTAACACTTTGAGCTCCACGCCCGAGATTTCTCGGGTTTACCCCCCGACCGTTGAACGAGTATTCTTGTTTATTTTTTTATTTTTTTTATTAGCGTTCTGAAATCATATTGCATCAAGCGAGCTTACCGTTGGAGATCCAGGCACCGCCGGCGCTCAGATCTGAAAAAAGCGCCCCCTATTAAATGGTAAATCACCCTTTTGGATTGGACTCAATGAAAGTGAATGAGAGAACGGATTTCTGACTCCACATTTTACTTCTCACTGATGTAACCGGGGTCTATAGTTCATTCTGGAACCTTGGTGCCACGGCGAATATGTATTCTACTGTACACACGGTGGATCAATACAATTATCGATTTTTCCGAATGGCGATCGGAAATTGGAATAAACCATTTGGATACCATCTGACCTCAGGTAATGAATCTATGTTATCAGTCTTAGGATAATCAGACTCGTTTTCACGGATATATAAGTGTTTCCCCTATATGTGATATAGCTGTTTTGACTGTAAAAGCCATCAGGAAATAAGAGCAGCGATTATCAGCGAGCGGCACGAGCGTGCGTGCGCACACATATACTATCGATCATCTAGCGTTTATGTGAAAACGATTCATAAATAGGCAGACAAATGACAACGTTCTGGAATATTCCAGTAAAAGACGATTATCATCATAGGGTTGTTTTTTCCAAGAAAACAAGTGATTTTCAAAATACTACTACAGAAAACTCAAGTTCAGCCCTATGTTACTCTATTTCATTAGCACTTTTTATTGTGTAAGAAACTTCCGAATGTTATCTTTCAAAAGAGACCAGGCTTATGCATGTGCAATAAGTATAAAGATACGCTTGTAACGCTTTAAAAAAAAAGTATGCAGTCCTCAAGTTCAAGTAAAAACATTTTTAAAAAGCCGCTTTTCTGGGTGCATGTTAAAAGGTTTCTCTGTAATAAATGTTTCCCCCCAAAGACCCAAAAGATGGGACAGTATATTACACTCTTACACTAAACATGTAAAGGTACCGGAATTTGGTACCGATTGATTTAGCGTGAATCGGTACTCGGTAGTACCAATTTAATTCGGTTGGTACCCTTAAAAGTACAGAATTCGGTACCCAACCCTAGTCATAAGTGATGATTGAGAGGGATTATGTTTGTATGAGCCTATAAATAGTTTTTTGGGGGATAATTCTACTCATTATGCCTTTAAAACAAAGGTACTGCAAACCCGACTTCAGCGATGAAGCCTGTTGGGCTGACGTGCTGTACAGGCACGTGCACACTTTTTTGTTTTGTTTACCGTTACGCATATAGACTGCCCTTCCAACTGAAGAATGTCAGGATAGAATCAAAATATTAGGTAAAGAGAGAGAGATGCCCCATATTCCATTGCAGTTTGCACGGCCTCCTCAGTGTGCCTCTCCACAGACCTATATATTTTATGTATAGCGTGGGTGGCAGTGGCGTCGTTAGCCCTGGGCTTCCGGGGCTTTAGCCCCGGATGTTTTTCTCCTAGCCCCGGATCTAAAAAATAAATAAAAAATTGTTTACATTTTTTTTTTTTTTTCAGCATCCCCATTGTCTGTGCTGAATGTTTGTTAGTGTTTGGTATTTTTTGTTGGTTTTTAGTACTTTTAAACATCCATTTTTAGTAAGTAGTTTTCATTTGATCCTATAATTCTTTCATTCACCGATTTGTGGACTTTTTTTTTAGTGTCCTGAAAGGCGCCTTATAAATCAAATGCATTATTATTATTATTATTATTATTATTATTATTATTATTATTATTATTATTATTATTATTATTATTATTATTATTATTATTATTATTATTATTATTATTATTATCATCATCCAGGAGGGAAAAGACACTTTGGATAGTAGGGACTGCATCTCTGCCTGTCCTGACCAGGAAACACTTTGCAACTGTGATCTCCTCTGGCAATAGTTGGATATTGTAATGTATGGCGAGGGGTTGCAGCAATTCCACTGAGAGAAACTGGTCTGAGGCTGGATAACATGCCTGTATGCCTCTCATAAGTTGTTATCCAACTCATGAGAACCTGCTCTCAAGCTCTTGCAGCATTCTGTCGACGACTGGATAGAACAGTCTCTGTCTCAGCTGATCTCCTGAGCTGAGGTCTGAGCTTGTGCCACAAGATGACTCAACTACATACTCGTCCATCCTTTTCTGCTTCCTCCTTTGGCTGGTAGTATGTTCCTCAATCCAAAGGCCATTACATATGGCCTTTGTCCTGTCATACATGTCCACTGCCATCTCTGAGGTGCGATAACCTTTGAGTGTGCTTTTAAATAGTACAGATGTTGAAGTGGTGCACTTTAACGCAGCAGCACCTGGAGCCATCCATACCCATGTCCAGTGTCCTATAATAAGCTTTAATCGAACCCTGGTTCATTTCCTCGGATAGTCCGGTTGGTTTGGGGTGGTGTGAAAGCTCATTCACTCTTGCAAGTGAACCCTGCTGCGGTTCATTTGAGATGTGAATGCAAAGCGGACCAAAGGCAGGAAAAGACCCAAAATCTAATCTTTTTTTTATGAGAAGACTGAAACAAACACATGTATATAATGAAACACACAATACAGTTTTTTTTCGATTGCCTAAGCATGATTTTGAAAACGGTCCCGGTGTTTCAAAACACACAATTAGCACAACCACACACACAATTATCAGAACACATCAGATCCTTTGCTAAATTAAACACTTGTCAAAACCATACACTCATTTATAAAAACTACATTTTGTTACCATATGAAACACACGGTTTCATATGACTTAATTCTGTTTGAACCAGTTACACACACTGCTGTGCTTAACCTAAAACACATTTAGCAATTCTACTTCTCAGTGATTAGAGTACTGTAAGTGAAGTACGCAGAGAATGTGCAAATATACAATAAATTCACCAAACACTACACAAGACCAATGCTGTGATGAAAATATAATTTATTTATCTACATATACCCAAATCAATGATGCAGACTGATGAAAAAATAACATTTTCTCTCCATATACCCAAATCAATGATGCAGACTGATGAAAATATAAATGTTCTCTCCATATAACCAAATCAGTCAACATTTCAACATGGAGAATCACAACAATACATGTCCCAGTTTTCATGCTACTATGTGCATAACACTGTAAGCTCAGCAAATATCAGACAAACATAAAATACTGTATCCAGTACAGGTTAAAGTGGAAAGGAAGCAGTGCGATAAATACATATTCATAGCATCACATTAGTATTTAGATAAGCCACAGAAGAAATCACGTTATAAAAATAAGCAGTTTCTAAGAAAAAACGATTTGTTGTGTGCATTTCTGAAGCATTTAGCATTATGGGCGCGGCCATTTTGTTGCTGACGTCATGCCACTGGTTGGGTGTATACACGGCTGGTACACTGCCTATAGTGAATGGGTCAGTCAGTAAATAAAATGTTGCCTACAAAACAACGGGACCGCGGTGGTTCTGTTTGTATTGCTCCTGGCTGTTCAAACTAATTTTACCATGTGAGAGAGAGGAAAGTTGGTTAATTTCCACAAACTACCAGTGAAAAAAACAGTGTTGTTGTCACGTTGGCTCAGGCTGGCTGCACTCAGGCGGCGCGACCAGCCTGTTGGACAGGGAAGGAGGATCTGCAGCGAACACTTCATTGCCTCGGATTATGTTGTTGGGGTGGGATGTTTGTCCAGAAGACCACTAATCAGCTGAAGCCGGACGCGGTTCCCTCAGTCTTCGACAGACAGACCGGCGTTAGCTCTCGGGAGCGATCGCTAGCTAGTTAGCACCCGGGAGCGTCGCGGAGCATTCAGCCTGCTGGCTACACAGCTTGTCGGTGTGCTGGAACCTCGGCAAGCTAACGGTAGCTGGCTACACAGCTTGTCGGTGTGCTGGAGCCTCTGCAAGCTAACGGTAGCTGGCTACACAGCTTGTCGGTGTGCTAATAGCCTCGGCAAGCTAACGGTAGCTGGCTCCAGGCTATTAGCACATCAACAAGCTGCTGGAGCTCCCGACGCTCGGCTGGTTGAAGTGGATCTAGGTAGCCAGCAGGCTGAATGCTCCGCGACGCTCCCGAGAGCTAACTCCGGTCCCCGGCTGGTGCCAACTAGCTAGCGATCGCTCCCGAGAGCTAACGCCGGTCTGTCTGTCGAAGACTGAGGGAACCGCGTCCGGCTTCAGCTGATTAGTGGTCTTCTGGACAAACATCCCACCCCAACAACATAATCCGAGGCAATGAAGTGTTCGCTGCAGATCCTCCTTCCCTGTCCAACAGGCTGGTCGCGCCGCCTGAGTGCAGCCAGCCTGAGCCAACGTGCCAACAACACTGTTTTTTTCACTGGTAGTTTGTGAAAATTAACCAACTTTCCTCTCTCTCACATGGTAAAATTAGTTTGAACAGCCAGGAGCAATACAAACAGAACCACCGCGGTCCCGTTGTTTTGTAGGCAACATTTTATTTACTGACTGACCCATTCACTATAGGCAGTGTACCAGCCGTGTATACACCCAACCAGTGGCATGACGTCAGCCATGACGTCAGCAACAAAATGGCGGCGCCCATGTTGAAAACAGGGATATTATATTTGATTTTTCAGACAAATAAGATAGATTTCACATTTGATTATAGAACCCTGTCTTACACAAGGTACACAACAAACAAACTAGGATCACATTGCTCACTGCTTCATTTCCACTTTAAATTACAGTAAAACAAAATTTTCTTTGAAAAAATTTAAACAGAAAATACTAGACATTATCTCTTTGCCTAGCTGGATCTGGCAAGATAATTTTTTGTTGTGATTCTCCATGTTGACTGATTTTGGAAAATGGGAGAAAATGTATATTTTCATCAGTCTGCATCATTGGTTGTCTTGTGTAGTGTTTGGTGAATGTATTGTATATTTTCACATTCTCTGTGTACAGTACTTCACTCTCCTTCCATTTTGGTTGAAGACAGGTGAACTCACCTGCTGCATTTTTATAGTGCTTAAACCTGATTGGTGTATCTACAATTAAGCAATGGTGTGTTTGTGCATCTGATGGCTGTGTTTAACCAATTGGCTCATATGTGTGGTAATTTGACATTCTGTGTAATGTAATGCAAGTGTGTTTAGTGTTTTGCAAATCACTGTGTGTATTGTTTTGCAAAAAGTGTGAGGGGTTGTAGGGGTGCAAATCTGGGCCTATATTTTGCTCCTTGAGTGTAAGGTTGTGATAATTGTGTAATACTTTTGATTTGAGTGTTTATGCAATTGAAGAAAACTGTAAAGACTAGAGATGAACTGTTTATTTCTTTTGTACATAGGCTGTGCATATGTTTGTTTGTTTGTTTATTTGCTTATGTGTATGATTCTTAACTGTGTTTTTATTTGGTTATTGGTGTATATGTGTGTATGTATGTACAGTATATGTATATATATTATATATATGTATATATATATATGTGTATATTAGGGATGCTCGATATTGGCTTTTTTACCGATACCGATATTCCGATATTGTCCAACTCTTAATTTCCGATACCGATATCAACCGATATCAACCGATACCGATATATGCAGGGTTTCCCTGTCCAAAAAACTGAATAATTTCAGGTAACTAATAATTTCACTGGATATATATATAACAAATATTGTTATTGTTTTTTTTTGTTTTTAAACCGATACCGATATTTTCCGATATCACATTTGACTGCCGATATCAGCCGATAATATCGGTCGGCCGATAATATCGGACATCCCTAGTGTATATATGTATATTTGTACTCCTGCTGGGGCTTCTTGGACCAGATCAATGTTTTATCTGGCTAAATAAAGGTTAAATAAATAAATAAGAAAGTGATGATTTGGTCCTGTTAACTTTGAATGTTCTATGGGGACTGCCCAGATCCCTCTCATGGACCTGGACCTCACTTTGAGAACCTCTAATGATTCTAGTTATTCAGTATTCATCTCTAATTACTCTAAAATTGCGTATTTCTGTGTTTAAAAAAAAAATAAAAAAAGGGGGGGGGGGGGGGTGACCCCCCCTACACCCCCCCACCCCCGGGCTGAAGCCCCCAATGTTTTCTAACCCTAAAAACGCCCCTGGTGGGTGGTGGTGATGATGATGATGATAGAAACCGCTGTGTCCCTCAATGAGTGGTATTACACTCATTGAGGGACATGAAGAAGTCAAGTCCGATGGGATTTGGGAATCTCAAATACAAATCAGGAATGGAATAAAAAATGCATTTATATTAAACAATACAGAATATATTGCACTTCTTGGGGTCTGTAGGGTAAGCACTTATTCCCTCCCCCCTTAACATTTATGGAGATGTATGGGCCTTTTAAGTCAGTGATAAAAGTGTCTTTCAAGGATAAGTGAGCTCCTGCACTGATTATTATAGTTCAATATTCAATACTTGATCACCAAAACCCCCCAAAAAGCATAAAAAGGGCCCCCCGGCCCGAAAAGGGCCCTTAAAAATCGGGGTTTCGCGCTGCGCACGCTCGGTTCGCACACACACAGGTATAGTGCCCTTTTCAGCATTTGAGCACCTGCCCCTCTAAAGTCCTGTGCACGTCCCTGGTGCTGTATTTAGTAATAGACAAACCAAACTGATATTTCGTGCCAGTTCTACATTCCTGCTATCCTCCTGTTCTTCCCCTCTGTGTCTGTTTGTGCGTGTGTGTGTGTACTTGTGGGCGCGCCCACAGCACAGGCTATTTGAAAACGCTTCAGCCTCGACACAAGTTCAAGTTCGATGATCCCTTCTTAGCACTGTAATTACATAAAATAACTGTGTGAATAACTTAAAAGTAGCAGGGATCTGCTAGGAATCGCCATATCCAGACACGCCTCGGAAAAACCTTTGGTTTGTTTGTCCCTCTGGCCCTGGGTCTCGACTTCATTCCAGTCATGCTTTGTTGCCATCTCATCTGTTTTAGTCACTTCAGGCCGTAGTGTATGAAGTAGAGGTGCACTGTCACTTCAGGCTGTAGTGTATGAAGTAGAGGTGCACTGTCACTTCAGGCTGTAGTGTATGAAGTAGAGGTGCACCAAATATAGATTTTGTAGAACAGAGTTCAGTACCGAATACTTAATTAAGTGGATCGGCTCACACGAGTACTCATGTAAAGTACTTCTCAATTTTAAATTCATGCCAACTAGTTTGGACTTTTTGGAAAAATTATTACACAGGACGGAGTCTGAGCTTACGTCATTATTAAAGTATTGGAACAGCTTTTTGTCAAACTGAGTGCAAGAACTTAGCAACTGGATCAGTGACAATACTAATACTAAAGATATTATCGGCGCACCTCTATTATGAACAAATGGCAGACATTAAAGATATATATTTTTCCACTGTCTGCGTGCCAAGACATGACTGGCCTTGTTTTAGTGGTCCCGGTATGTTGTACATCATATAGTCAGCGTTGTACAATAGTGACCTTGTGGTGCAACAGAGCCAAAAGCTGTTATAGACAGTTTCACAGGGATTCTGTTGTAAAGGGCCAGGTTGGACCTAAGTCAGTTATTACATTAGCAAATATTGCAACAGGAAATAAACCTTTTAGAATGTAGATTGTTTGTCACTTTCAAACCGTCTATATTGGTCAAGTATTTCACTCAAAAGCATTTCTCATGATATTGGTGTTCACTAACTGTCTTAACACTTTGAGCGCCACCAGATGGCGCCGTTAAACCCCCCAGTATGCCACGCTCTTAAGATGCTGATTTAGCGAAAACTCATGATTTCCGTGGATCGATTTCTATATTATATATTTTAGCTATGTGGAAATGGTTGGGCTCATTTGACAACATGCTAGTTGATGTACAATACGCCAAAAGCCGTTTGTTGATCCATGCCGTCGTTCGTTCACAATTCCACGCCAAAAAAGGTAAACACTGGCCCAAATCGAGGCGCATTTCCTGGAAGCAGAGTTATGAGCGTTTTGCTGCAGGAGCGCAAAATCATATTTCCTTGTCTGAAAGTGCAATAATGTCATACACTGTACACACAACACTTAGTGTTGTTTATCATTCATGAAATACAATGCATATATTATATAGAGATATTTGTATCGATCACGTTGTATGCCTATATGCATTTTTATAATAATGTATATATATAGCTTCAATTTCACACAATTACTACATCTCTCAGCATACTAATATTACATATTGACATTTTCAAGGTAAATCAAAAATATCTATAGAAAACGCAGCAATTTAGCAAAACTGCATACGCTTCACATTCCATAAATGGGGGGAGGGGGGGGGGGACATCATGATTGCATATAAATTATTCCAAGTGCATAATGTCACACTGTACACCACACCACTTGGTGTTTATCATTCATGAAATGCAATGCATATAGTAGGGATATTTTTATATAGATTACGTTGTATGCCATATGTATTTTTATACTAATGTATATATATATCGCTTCAATTTCACACAATTACTGTATACATCTCTCGGCATACTAATATTACATATAGACATTTTCAAGGTAAATCAAAAATATCTATAGAAAACGCAGCAATTTAGCAAAACTGTGCATACGCTTCACATTCCATAAATGGGGGGGGGGGACATCATGATTGCATATAAATTATTCCAAGTGCATAATGTCACACACTGTACACCACACCACTTGGTGTTTATCATTCATGAAATGCAATGCATATAGTAGGGATATTTTTATATAGATTACGTTGTATGCCTATATGCATTTTTATAATAATGTATAATTTATCGCTTCAATTTCACACAATTACTGTATACATATCTCAGCATACTAATATGTCTTCACAGCTGTTCGTGACGAATTTACCTGCATATCATGGTGTAGTCGTCCACAGGTATTCTGACACATGTAAACCCCCCCTTCCCATGCTGCTATGATGCCTGCATTTTCCCCAAGGGGATCAATAAAGGAATATCTTATCTTATTTTTGCATTGCATTGTATTCTGTATATTATAATCTAAGACACACAAGTTATAAAAATCATTGCATTATAATGTATTATGTATATAATAAACACTTGACACTTGATGGAGTGGAAGAAATGTCTTTACTTCAGATAAGTAGTAATTGCATTAGCAAGTGCACCACGTGTTCAACAGATACTCGGCACACATGTTGTAAAAAAAACATTGCATAATAATGTTCTGTATATACACACTTGACACTTGAAGTGTACAAGATTTATTCACCATTGGGTACACCATGTAAAGTGCATTCATTTTGACCCCGAAAATATATAAATGAGCAAAAACAACATAAAATATATAACCATTAGCTTGTGTGCACCATGTGTTCACACATGCTATAAAAAATCATTGCATACTAATGTCTTCTGTATGAAGTGGACATATATATATCTTCACTTCAGATGAAGCACCATTGGGTGTGTACATCATCAGCACACATGTAAAGTGCATTCACATGCTATAAAAAAAAAGCATAATGAACTGTGTATAACACTTGCCACTTGAAGTGGACAATATGTGTTCACTCAGGTAAGGCACTAGTTGGTACAACATGTACAGTGCATTGTTTTGACCTGGACATATATATAAAGTAGCAAAAACAACATACAATGTGTAACCACCATGCATGCACAATTAGCTTAGCTTGTGTGCACCATGTGTTCATATATTCAAGTACATTCATTTTCGACCTGGCAACATGCTATAAAAAAAAGCATAATGAACTGTGTATAACACTTGCCACTTGAAGTGGACAATATGTGTTCACTTCAGGTAAGGCACTATGTGGTACAACATGTACAGTGCATTGTTTTGACCTGGACATATATATAAAGTAGGGTGACCACCTGTCCCGCGACTCGTGCACCATGTGTTCATATATTCAAGTACATTCATTTTCGACCTGGCAAAATGGCCGATGCACATATGTGCATGTAAAGTATGTTTAGTGTTGACCTGACAAAATGGCAGATAACCATTATGTTTGTGCATCAGAACACATATGTACATGTAAAGTGTGTTAGTTAGTAAAGTGAGCCATATGTACTCTGTGAAACTCTGTGAAAATGATCAGCAGCTAACACCAGGACACTGATGAACGGCATTGACAAGATAGACCAACATTGCTACTCTGAAAGTGGACCAAGAATAGTGTTTAAAATATATCCATGTGCACAGTAAATTTTGCAGAGTAAATTTTACTCAAACTGAGTCCATTCACAGTCTATGCTAATATTCCGGTCTGGCTGAAATAGCTCCTGGAATCGGTTGACAAGGTAATCTAGGACCGGGTGTACTTTGTACAGTTTATCAGCCTTGTCTGCAGTCCCGTTGTTGCTAAAATGTAGGAACCTCCAAATGATCTGGTATCTATTGCGTGACATTGTGTTGGAGAAATGGGCGCAATGGAAACATTTTAGAGTTGACCAGTACAGTTTGAGTAAAATGTACTCAGTTTAAGTAAAATATACTCAGCAAAATTTACTGTGTGCCAACACCTTTGTTCTGTACAACCAGTAATACCTATATTGTGAAATACTTACACTATTTACAAGACACTATACAATATACTACACACCCTCAATACCCCTATGCTCTGCATCGTCTGGCTGCCTCAGACACACATTGTTACTCAGCTGATAGAGTTGTGCCCGTCCTGATGACTTGTCGTACAGAACCTGTAAGTCACTTTGGATAAAAGCGTCAGCTAAATGACTAAATGTATACACTCATATATCATAACACATACTACGGGGAAGTACGCACCCATCCATATATAGATATATTTCATGGAGAGTGTTTCCACTCTTAGCACACAAAGATAGCTTATGCTAGCGATAATGCTCAGCTAGCATAATCTTTCTTTGTGTGGTAGGGTGTGAAACACTCTTGATGTAGGGGGACTCCACACTTTGAGCAGTATGATCTGGTTTCCCGCCTAATGCATTTTTTCTTACAGACCCGGCACTCTTTCGTGGGATGCGTCTTCTTTGGGGTGGGTGGGTACTTCTCCATAATATGCATTCTTAGCTTGCCATCCAACCTGCAGTGCGGATCTGTCTTTTGGGCCCTGGAAGCTCCCTCCCACCTCACACCCCACACCCCCCCACCTGCGGCACCTGCCTCTGCCTCATCTGCCTCACCTGCGGCACGTGCGGCACTGGCCACTGTTCGAGCTAAATCGGCTGCATCTGACTCATCACACAAGTCAGCGATGATTTGTATTTGGAACTGCATAAGTGTCTTGTGCTGTCCTGTTGGCTGTCTGGCTCTGTACAGAACATAGGCATTGGCCATGGCTATTTGAATCAAATAGACTACGAACTTCTTGGTCCACTTTGCAGTCTTCCTAATGAACGGATAGTAACTAATATGCTGATCTAATTTATCGACCCCGTTCATCGACACATTATATGAGAGCACGCAGTCTGGCTTCATGACCGTTACCTTCTTCTTATGACCCTTCTTCCAGATGAGTGTTTCCATTAGAGTGCCCTGGTGAAAGCTGCTGATCATTTTGACAATCCGCTTGTCTCTCCAGGCGAGAACCATGACCCGTTTGTTGTGCAGGGCCATGGTCTCGCCCACCAACAGCTTAACATTGGTTACACACTTTATCTGCGCCGGTTCTCCCCGGTGCATCCTCAAGGTACCGCAGACGTGGGTCCTCAACTGTAGGAGTATGTCAGACAGGGATACTGAATTGTAAAAAGTATCCATGAACAAACAGTATCCCTGATTTGCCAAACGTCCTAGGAGCCCAACGACCGTGTCCTTGAGGGGTGCATAGTCCCCACAAAATGGCCGCAGTGAAAAGCAGTAACCAGTGTGAGAATCACAGAGCATATATGACCTGATCCCATATTTGGTGGGCTTCAGGGGGCTGAACACTCGGAATTGTAGTTTGCCACGCCAGGCCAGCATCCCCTCGTCTATGCTAATATTCTTGTCTGGCTGAAATAGCTCCCGGAATCGGTTGACAAGGTAGTCAAGGACCGGGCGTACTTTGTACATTTTATCAGCCTTGTCTGCCGTCTCATTGTTGCTAAAATGTAGGAACCTCCAAATGACCTGGTATCTATTGCGTGACATTGTTTTGGAGAAATAGGCGCAATGAAAGATTTTAGAGTTGACCAGTACATATAGAGTTGCGGCTTCTGACTGATCCCCGTTAGGAATAGTATGCCTAGAACCTTCCACAACTCCACAACGGTGACAGCCTGTTACTCACCCTGTTGGGGATCAATGATGGCCATTGTTTGTTCGGCGTACAAGTTTGTTTGCTGTACAATGCCACACCATGAGTTCGTCGGTGAGGAACAGCCGCAGAAAGGCAAGGGGTTTGGTGGATGTGATGGTGGCCGCATCGTGTAGTGTCCTGGCTCTGCATCAAAGGTAATTTCGATTGGCACAAAATTACCGGTACCTTTGATCCACTCATCATGGCTCCCACCAGCTGTGCTTTTACGGCCTCTGCCCCGGCCTCTGCCCCGGCCTCGACCTTTGCCTGTAAATTATGAGATTACAATAACTAACTGGTATAATACAATGCACATACTGTAGACACATTCATATAATACATATTTAGAAACTTGTGTGAGTGAATGAGTCAGTGTGAGATAGTGATGCACAACTCACCCCGCTGCTTAGCGTGAAGATTGTCTTCCTCGTCATCCGTCTCTGC